>NW_008795485.1:1272383-1280018 GCF_000699145.1 Aptenodytes forsteri
TTCCTGCCCGGGGAGAGGGTCTCGCCGGCCCCGCCGGGACCCCGCCGCGGGCAGGCGGCTGTTTTCGTCCGAGGCGTGAGTGCTCGTCCTTTACTCTGCCCTCACCGCCCTGCGAGAGAAATTCCCTCTGCAGAGCGTGCAGGAAACCGAGTGGGGAGACGTAAGGGCCTGCTAGCAGCGGCCTCCCGCCGTGTAGCAAAATCGGAGATCGAAAAATGCCTACATCTGCCGCCAATGCTCTGTCATCTCCCTTCCCTGCCATGTACTAGGCACGCGCTGAGAGGAAAGAGGAGCTGGTTGCTCATTTGAAAAGGTTAACAGAGACACTGTAACTAAAAAAACCCCAGAAACTGAACTTTTTTGCAACCCCCCTACTTCAAAAAACTCCAGTTATCTCTGGTTAAATACCTGAAATACCACAGACGAAAATTATCACAACTTCTGACACTCTCAGTAAAGTTGCCATCATTCCTTTATTCATTCCAAACCTGAGGGGGAAAAATAGTTTAATTTATCAATGTTTTTACTCCCCCTACCTTGTACACAGCAGGGTGTACTGATTTGAGGCAACAGAGTTAAATGTTGCCATGCAGGACCTCAGTTCTTGATTTGTACCTCTGTACTGCAAAGGCTTCTTTGAGATTAAGCACCAGTATGTGGCGGGAATAGGGAGAACAAGCACTTGGCACATTAGAAAAGGTGTGCTGGGAAAAGACAGAGGAGTGCTTCCAGATAAACGAGAGGCATCCTGCTCCTCAGTTAAAAAGCCATTGCATTCTGCAAGCGGTGAGAGCTGCAGTATTTGTGGCTAACTTGTTCCCAGTGGTGCAATCAGCACCCAGGAGGACAGGTTTTTGAGCAGAGCAACTAGTTCCCTCAAACTAAAGATTTCACAGATAGAGGAAGAGTCCTGTGGGATCAGGCTGCACCTCTGCCTGAAGTTCCCGTTTCAGCCCTGACTCAGCAGAGATGACCAACAGGTCTAGTGTTTCTTTTTCTGGGAAGGATGGGTGGCAAGCAGCCCACGAACAAGATTTGGAGACAGAGGCTCGTATTCACAGCTGTGATTTGTATCTTCAGGCTGCACAATACTAGCCTAGTAACAGCAGCTCTGCCAGGCACAGAGTGCAGCTGTGGCAGCATGTGGGTGGCATCCAGCTGTGCTCCCAGTCAATATAAGGCAGAAAGACTGTTTCCACTGGGGCATCCCCCTCTCCACTCCCCAGGGAGAGAGCTGGTGAACAGGGGAGGGAAACAGACCAAGCTGTAACAGACGAAGTAATTTTAAGGCTGGAGATTAGCTCCTGGCTTCAGCCCTGTAGCAGATTCCTGGCCACAATCATCCGCATCACCTCATTGGTACCTGCAGCAGGACGGGGGTGCAAAAGAAAGACAGTTAGGAGACAGTCCAGTTCTGCCCCCAATGAAGGCAAAGAGAATTATTCCCTGAGTTGCAGTTTACAGCACAGAAAAGCTCTTCCCTCCAATTGAGGTGGCATTTAGGAGGCGTTGGGACAAAATACAACTGCCAAGTGCAAGCACATTGCTCAGGAAAGGTTTCAGAGTGGTAGATGCTGGTGCTTCTTTTCATTTGGGCATTGAGAGGATGAGGGCACCGGCATCAAGCAGAACTGGATATATACCAACATCCGAGTTCTCTGCTTTACTATTTAACACATATACAACACACAGAAAGGCTGCAGACCCACTCAGTATTGGAAAGAGTATGTCCGTCCCTTATCAGGTACCCTGGTTGTAGGTGAAGGGATTTCAAAGGAGGGAAAACAAAATGGTTAGGAGGCCGAATTGAGATTAGAAAAGGCCAGACACTGTTAGAGACACAATGTCAAAGAGTGAAGACAGACCGGAATGACAGGAAGGGAATTGCTGGGGAGCATCAGCACATGCCTGTAGGAGTAATGGAATGAAACTGGACAGAGGCACCGCTAACATGACAACTAGATATCCCGCCTGCTGTAAGACTCTTAAAATACACAGTAACTGCTCCAGTACACCAAGAGCTCTTGGCCAGGGGATTCACACATGTGACATCCAGGGACACCTCATGCTCAGAGCAAAATGGGATTCTGAAACCCAAGAGTCAGAGAGTCAGGTGGGAAGGTGGGGGCCTCCAGAGGGTCTGTTCTCTCCGGGCTTCACTGCCAAGTCACTAGTAGTAAGAGTGTCTTTTACCTTCCAGGATCTGGTGGACTCTGATATCTCGCACAAACTGCTGCACAGCATAATCCTTCAGGTAGCCGTAGCCCCCATGCATCTGTAGAGCCTGGTTACAGATCTAAGAAGATAACATTGCTGGTGAAGTGACTTGCGTGGTGTCGAGGACAAGTTAGCGACAGAAGCTTGGTAAGAACCCAGGGACCTGGGCTCATTTTTTTTTTTCTGGTCACCTAATCTCATCTCTTAATAAAGCGTGGTGTGATGGCAAGGTACTATCAGTCCCCATCAGTGCTGCTCTCAGTGCTATCATGTTACCTAAGTGCTGTTCCACATTAATGGTGCATTTATGTGAACATGATAGCATAGAAATACCCAGGAAACGCTTTACTTAACTAAGGCAATTTTTGCTGCATTTCTGTGGTGCTACTGGTGCAAAAAGCAAAACGCCAGATCACCATCTAGTGGTCAGTCAGGTGAGGAATCTGTTCAGGGCTCTGGTTTCTTCTGAAACATGACTCCATGCATCATTATCTGTCAACTTGGGACATAAAACATAATAAATAGCAAAAATGCAGAGTGCTGAGAAAATACGGTAGCTTCTAAATGACACTGATCTAGGAAGTGTCAAGGTGCAGATTTCCTTTTCTTCTCCCTTCTTGCTTTCTCTTTTCAGGGACATTTTGTGATGATGTATTTTTCAGTGGTCTAGGAGAGACCACTTCCTACCTAGGAAACCAGCCTGCAACACGCATATTATAATTTGAAAATAAAAATGCTCTACTCCCTGTCCTGTCTCCGTGCTTGGTCCCCTAGAAAATAGTGTAGAAAGCACTAGAAGCCAGGAGGCCTGAACTGTGGAGAGGCTAATACTGCAGCAGTATTAGCTGGGTGCAGAATTCTGTCCCATAAAACATCCTGGTCCTGAAATGAGGCTTCTGGCTCAATGAACGTGCTTGGGTCTGGGTCCCTACAGTGTCAAACTTCTTTCTGACATCCTGTGCACCAAGAGGGGTCTCCAGGCTTGCAGTTATGACGCCAAGTGAGGTTTGAGTAACCTACCGCAAAGCATTCATCAGTAGCAAAGAGCTTGGCCATGGAGCACAGCACAGCCGCATCCTCCCGTCCCTCCTGCAGTGCCCGCGCTGCATTGCGAACCATGAGCCGTGCTGCCACCAAGCGCGTCGCCATCTCCGCCAGCCTGAACCGCAGGTACTGCCAGCAGACAGCACCAGAGGAAAAATTAGGTCAGCATCTTTGGAGGGGCCTGTGTCCTGAACCACATCCCCACTATCTTCAGGCAGGTCTCAGGCCTGACACACTTTCTTACTCAGGAAAAGCATGTTCCCGACTTCTCCAGGGAAGACCCTGTGAAGTGAGTGATGGGACCTCTGGCTGCTTGTTCAGCCAAGAACGGAAAGAGCACAGCTCTAGGAGTGCAGATCCGGTGGAGAGGTTACCTGATTGTTTGCTAGGGGTTCTCCAAACTGTTTGCGGACAGTGAGATGTTCCTGAGCCAGAAGAACAGAGGCATGAGCAGCTCCTAACGAACAAGAAGCTGGTGGGAGAAGCCAAGGCCACAGCGTGAATATGAAGCTAACACAGACGGGCAACAAGAAGATCCTGCCCTCCTCCCTTGGCTCTCAGCTGTCTTTCTTACCAATATTTATCCTGCCTCCATTCAGTCCCTTCATGGCAATGCTGAAGCCCTGCCCTTCGGCTCCAAGACGGTTGCCAGCAGGAACAACACAGTCCTCAAAGATCACAGCCCGAGTTGGCTGAGAATTCCAGCCCACCTGGGAAAAAACAGAGCACCTTCCAGACTGCCTGAGGAGCAGCACACCTCCAGCTCCCAGCAGAGAACTGCCCAGCCTGCTCTCAACCCCTCGGTCTCATTGCCAAGCTGCCGCAGAGTGCCCGTGTTCTACGTGGTTTGGCCTCAGCGTGCCGAATTGGAAACTGGAATGCATGTATTTGAGAAGAGGCACAGATCTAACGAACATTAATGTTCCTGAGATTAAAATGCTTCACTTACCAAAGGGACGGGTATTGGGCAAACTTCACCAAAGCTGGACTTGGCTTGGAAAAACCACGCCAGGCTGGGACTCCAGTCCCATCCAAGAAGAGATCTCTAATGCTTTGCACAGACGAGCTCGTCTCTTGTCCTGCACTTCCCTCAAGCACACAGGAAGTAAAAACCAAGCCTCTTACCTTCTTCTCTTTCTTGCCAAAGCTGAGGCCCGGCGTCCCCTTCTCCAGCACCAGGCAGGAGATGCCCTTGGGGCCTGGGCCTCCTGTGCGACACATGACCACGTATACATCGGTATCACCTCCTCCGCTGATGAAGGCCTGCAGAAGGACACAAGAAGAAAGGGGTGGCTTTCGTATGCTAACCCTGAGCCTGCAGCAGCAGCTGGGGTACAAAGACAGAGGGGCAAAGACCCCACGGCCAGGAGGTATTTAGGGACCCAACTGTACTAAGCTCTGGTGAATGCTCTGCAGAGAACGTCCTACCTTGGGAGAATACACAGAGATGAGGAGACAGTAGGAAATGGAAAGGACGGTGAGACCCAGGCCCCCTTGTGCATGCAGTGCCATCCAGCAGGTTTAGGAGGAGCAAAGAGGTACCTTGGAGCCATTCAGGACATAGGTGTCCCCTTTCCTCCGAGCTGAGGTCAGCAGGGAAGCTGCATCACTTCCGCTTCCTGTTCGAGAGGTAAGGAAGCAGCCAGTGAAGCGGCAGGTCCAGAACCTGCAAACTCTCCTGGGGATCGTACCCAACAACACTTGGGTTTGTACCATGAGCATCTCAGCAATCATCATCTGCCCCTTCCCAGCCTCCCGGTGACAGCCCAAATGAACACGAGAAGAAAGTTTTCACCTCCAGCTCCGTGCAATGTTCATGTCCAGTTAAACCACGTTAGGAGGGAAGGGAGAAGATTTCGTGGTTGAGGATGCTCACCTGGCTCAGTCAGGCAGTAAGAAGCAAATTTTTCCATGCTACAGAGCGATGGGCAGAACTTGCGCCTCTGTTCCTCATTGCCAAAGGTGTCGATCATCCAAACACACATGCTGGAGCAGGAGAGAAGGAGCAGCATTACAGTACGTGAACACAGCCCCGGGAGGAAGGCAGGTCATACAAGAACATCCCTGGCTGAACAGAAAAACAAAGCTCCGTGGAGTTCAGTCAAAAGCACCGAGGCTTGAAAGCATATTGCTCCACCTCTGCTGCAGGTAATCTGAGGTAGCCCCGGAGGCAGCCCTCCTTCCACCTGCCCCCACGCACACTGAAAGGGAACAAAATTACGTGCCACAGAGGCCGGGAGGAAGGAGATCACCTTCCATTCACCACAGACTCGCTGCCTTGTGGAACAGCAGGTTCCTATTTAACAGCCTCGGCGTTCCGCTCAGCACTAAGCCCTGCTGTCTCTTTGGAAGACTGCACCTGGAAGAAGGAGGCATCATCGCTCCATCCTTCCGTGTGAAATGAGCCCATTGCTGAACGTGTCTGTGCAAGCAGGATAGGGCCTCGGTATCAGCTGGTGCCTCTGGGCTCTGTTATAGTACGACCAAAGCACAAAGGCTTTTTCCAGGCAGGTTACTATCTATAGACAGCTTAAGTGGAAGAGCAGGGAACAAAATCCAGAACTTAATCCCATCTTGCATGCCACAAAGCTAAAATTACTTCTTGGTGGCATCTCAGTTTTTGTAGCCTATTTGTTTACTGCTGTCAAGAGATCCTCACAGGGACGCGTCTACTTGGGGTCCCAACTTTACATAATAAGCAGCACCAAGCGAGCTGTCTCCAGCTGGATTTAGAGCCCACAGAAAAAAATGTGGGTTTTCAGCCAGACTGGCACCATCCGCTGCTCGGCAGACACACTCACTTGTGGATGCTCATATAAGCAGTGGTGCTGGTACATCCTGTTGATAAAGCTTCAAAGATTATGGACGTATCAAGTCGTGACAATCCAGAGCCACCGACATCTGGTTTCACATAGATCCCACCGAATCCTAGCTGGGCTGCCTTCCGCATTGTTTCCACAGGGAATATTTCCTATTGGGACAGGCGGAGACATCGCAAGTGAATATTCATGATCAGTTCAATCTCAATATTCAATCTCCTCTTTCTGGTACACCTGGGCTACCGAGTCCAGTCCCAAACTCCGGCAGAATTAAGTTAAGTGGGTGGGTTAAAGAAGAGGCAGCTATCTAGACAGATACATACCATCTTCAGGAGTAAATTCAGGTTTTCAGATGATTGAATAGCCTGGCTAGGAAAGCTTCAAGGAATTTCTGATGGCTTCCCACCCCAGCTACAGCAGCAGCTTCAAAGAAAATCTCTACAGATGGCATTACAGCACTGAGGAGCTATTGCAGGAACCCCTCTGATGAGACCCAAGGATAGTAACATCCTAAGGGAGGAAAAACCAAGCAGTACAACCCTTCTGAGGCTGTCATACCTTTTCATCCCACTCAGCCATGTGAGGAGCCATCTCCTTGGTAGCAAAATCAAGGGCAACTTTTTGGAATTCCTTCTGCTCCTCAGTCAGGCCGGCAGATGCTAGAAAAGCAGGAAGAGATCAGAATACACGTCTGTTGCGGGAAAGCAAAGACTACCACCTCTTCTATACCCAAACAATTTCAAAGTGTCCCTTAACTCACACAAACGGTTCAGAGTCTCTGCTGCAGAGAGCATTTCTCTGTTCCTTGGGGCCATCACAAACTGCGCTGACAGAGGGCAGCGGGCTTCGGGAAGGGGCTTTCTTAGGAGAAAACAAACCCGAGGTCCCAGCTGTCTCTGTCTACTCAACGCTAACTACGTTGCAAGACCGGGACGGGGGCAGCACAGTCCACGGCAGCTGTCACTCCATCTCACTAGGTCTGTGCTGCAGAAATACAAGGACACAGTCCTGGGACTTCAAAGAAGTGACACTAGGACGCAAGCAATGAACAAAGAAGCCCTTTGGAAACAGGGGGGTTTTAGTTACACCCTGCATTTGAAAACTCCTGCTTCATTTGCACATAGATCCAACATTAGCTTGTTGGTTCCTCTCCTAAAATTCATAGGGATGCTGGTGTTTCAGTCCTAAACGTGGTTACATTTAAACATCGCAGCAATTCATCCGGGAAGTGTTCGGGAGCCCCGTAGGAGGAGTCCGGCTCAGACACAGCTGTTATCCTGGTAACCAGAGACCATGCTCGGCGATCAGAAGATGACTTCGATCACAGGATAGCCCAGACTTACGAATGGGTACAGACAGCCTAGCCTGCCCCCCCAGCGAACCTTTCGCAGTGTTTTACCGCGTCTTTTTAAGATATTCTTTGGTTCACAGTCAAGCTTGAAAAGCCGTGACGATCTAGCAAAGGTACAGGGAAGGGGAAGGAGCTTTTCGTTGCGGGTGGGCACCGTCCCACTCGGCATGCGACTGCAGGGCGTCGGGACGGCCGGGGCCCGCG
>NW_008795485.1:1280463-1296082 GCF_000699145.1 Aptenodytes forsteri
GGCTGCGGGGAAGGAGGCAAGCCTACAGGCCATGCCTTATTTTTTGCATAACGGTCACCTACTTCCGACTCCAGTCGGGCGAGGGGCGGCGTGTTTCCTCCTCCTGCGCCGAGGCTTGGGCAAGGCGAGAGCATCCTTCCCCCCGGTCCGAGGCGAGGGGCGCTGCCGCGGCCGGAGCCGGTGAGGGGGAGCTTGGGGTGGGTGGGAGGGATGGGAGAAGCTTGGCATAGAAGGTGGAAAAGTTGATGCCACCCGCTCTGGCAGAAGGAGGCCAGCTGAGAGCCAAATAACTTCTAACGGGCTGCTGGCAGAAGGGGGCAGGGGTTGGGCCAGCCAGCTTGCTCCCTTTCCCGAAGGGACTTTGCATGCATAATCTCTGGGAGCAACAAGCTGAGCCAGACACCCCTGGTGCGAGGCTGGACTGAGCTCTGGAGGCAAGCTGTTCTCCCATTTCCAAAAGCACAGCTCCTCTTGCACGGCAGAGAGGGGCCACGCTTAGGCCAAGCACCTTCGGGACTTTTCTCCAACAGCTGCGCCACTGTGGAGAAAAGCAGCCCTTCTGCTAATGTCCATCAGAGCACTGCTGTGGAGGGCCTGCCTGCCTCCAACACGCCAAGGGTGTGGTCCTCAACCAGTGCCAGCATTCGCACTGATAGAGGAAATGGCTGAGCTCAAGGAAGGAAATTTATTTACTCTCTGCTTACTGTACAGCTTTTACTGTTCTCCGTCTCGGGTATCTCTACTTTTTTCAGCTTGCCTGAATAAGCAGTAATTCTTCCTTCTCTCATTCAGCAGGTGCTTCTCAGTGAAGACAAGATAATTCAAAGAGACCAGAGATGCCTTGGCCAAGCAGAAAGAGAGACAAAGGAGTAGTAGCAGGTCTGTGCTGGCATCCTAACTAATTTAGCATCTCTCACTTGAGGTTCCAAGCTATAGTGAAACTACAGACAGTCATCTTAACCATCTGTCTTTCAAAGCCACACGTCTTATAGACAGCATTTCCTCTGTAAAAATGGGCTGAGCATCCATGTGTGACTGAGACAAGTCTGCTAGATATACAATAGGGACAATGATGTATTCTCAGCACAAGGTGGTTAAGAAATGTAACTCATGCCCATTTACGAAGAGTTTTCAGATCCTAAGCGTTAGAGATGGTCAGTCAAAGTATACCCAGTGCAGTGGCAGGAAGCTGATGTGGTACCATCTGCAAAAAAAAAAAAAAAAAGGCAAAAACCTTGCACTTGAGGCAGCATTATGTGGTGTTTCAAGTGTAAGATGAAAAAATTGCAGTTGGCTCATCTGTGCCACTCATCTGCTTAATCAACTCCAGCAAATAACCATCTTCTTACCCTTTAATCACTTGTTGTTTTTTTCTGTCTGGGTCCTGGACAAACAGGGATATAGACCCCCTCTGAACAGGTAGCACAGTGGAGGCTTAATCTAAGGTTTCCAGCTACTGCAGTAATTGAAATAGCTTGCTTTGCTGCTGAATTTTCCTGTTATTCACCAGACTCACCTAAATCAACTTTGTTGCCTGCAATTGATTTCTCAGCGATTAATTAAAAAAAAAAAATTCAACTACACTTCATGTGAGCAACATGGTCTATCCTGGTTTTTTTATGATTAACTATGACTGTTAAACTATGTTTGTGCACACCACACACACACAAAAAAATCCTTATGTCAGATGCAAACTAGAAATACTCAGAAACACTGGTGCGTAATGCTACTACCTTCCACATAGCATCTCGGGTGCACCAAACTTCTGCTGCAGTCAAATACCAGTATGTGAAACTAGCTTGGATGACTAAAAACATTTCAACACCGGTCCTTATCAGAAACAAAGTGTGTTTTATCTGAACGATCTTTTTTGTTGTTGTTTCTTTTAAGATAAAAAGGAGCCTGATGCTAAAATTGCCAAAACCGAGGAAGAGACTCCGGATAAGGAGGAAGAGGAGAAGTCCACAAAACCTCCAGCTGGGAGCTCCAAGTCAGGATGGAAGAACTGGAAGAAGACAAAAGAATCCGACTCTGGTGGGGAGGAAAGCAAGATAACCTATTGTCACTGGCTTCTGAAATCAGAGCCAGAGAGCAGGCTCGAGAAGGGAGTGGATGTGAAAGTAAGCACCGACACCCATCCTTACTCAGCAAAGTACAGAAGCAGTTTCACTACTATCCAGAGCATTAGTGCCTGAATGCTGAGTTACAGGATCAGACAATTCAGATTGTTTGCAGTATTAACACTATTGTGTCTTTACTTCTCAAAAACCATTTGTCTTCCTGGAAATAGAAAGACATAATGTTGTTCTCTTCCAGGGTGACAACCTTGGGGTTTGATACTTGTAATAAAAGAGGAAATCAGGTCCTCAGGATGCTTAGCTGTTGATAGCAGGGGCAGCACCTGTTTCAGACTGCCTTTACACTGCTGCAGTGTTCCTCCCTTTGTGAAGGCTTTTCTTTAGTCCCTGTGGAAACCAAAAAAATTGTGTCAAGTTTGTACTATAATTGAAGGAGCTACTAGGAACAAATGTTTAGGCACAATAACAGACATTGTAGACAATGACACAATAAAGATCAGACTACCTCCTGAACTTAACCTGTATTTTCATTCCATTTGGCAGTTCAGCATTGATGACTTGAAAGCTCAGCCCAATCAGACGACCTTTTGGGATGGAGTAAGAAACTACCAGGTAAGGGGCACATGTCAGAGATGGAGTCACTGAAATAGCACTAGAAAAAAGGTGGCTCTCCCACAGGTAACTTGTTGAAGGATTTCCTTTTGAAGCACTCTGCCTGTTTTTACAGGTGCATTTTGTCAGGAGTCAAAACTTCTGCTTAATTGCCTCTAGGTCAAAGGTAGATTCAGGCTGGGTAGTGTTCCGTCAAATCATTCGGGTTTTCTTTAGCTTGGTCTTTAACTTAGACCAGCTTTTATTTCCCTTGATACCTTTTAGCAAGTCTGTACTTACCCAAATCCTATGCGTTGTCAGTGTACAGCTTTCTGTTCCAGGCCTCTCTGCAAAGGAAATCCACGTGTGCTTCCCCTACTATATATATGCTTCCCCCTTATATGTGATCTGCTCTGCTGCTTGTTTGCTGATGGCTAACTAAAGTCTTCTGCTATCTCTGAATGAGGGTGGCTGAGCTGTTGAATTCCCAAATATTTTCTAACCAACAGGATCTTGCTCTTTAGCCTTGTTTTTACTTCATTTCATTGCAGCACAAAACATCTGTACAACTGTAGGAAACCTTATCTGAGTAGCTCTGAAGCACATATACCTCTCTTGTTGTTAGTTCTTGTTCCTAGCTGCTTATAATGAAACCCTGAGAGCTTGATACCAAGAGCTCAAAGTCTCTCGTTTATACCTGGACAGGCAAGGAATTTCCTGAGAGCCATGAAACTTGGGCAGCAGGCCTTCTTCTACCACAGTAACTGTAAAGAGCCTGGCATTGTTGGCATTGTTAAGGTGAGTGCCTCTTTCTCCTTCTGTGTTTCGGGGGGCGGGGGGGGGGAGTAATAATCGATGGGTTATCAAACAGCTCGTTAGCCCTACTTCTGTCTCAGCACCAAAGGAGTGCAAAAGTTGTCCACTCAGAGCAGCGAATGAGCCTAGGGCATCTAGGCTCAATGGTACATATCACAGCAGGGCTGACTCAGGCATCTTTCCCCAGAGAAATGGAACCAAGCTGCTGCTTTCCTGCTGACATTTCAGAGCGCTTCCAGCCAAGTCAAGTGTTGCTCCACACTCTGATTAAAATCCGATTCACTAAATTCTAGTGAATTTGTGAGCTGAGCCTGCGAGACATTAGTATAAAACCTAGGGCACAGAAAAACTTTTTCTTTAAGAGAACTCGTCACAAAGACTATCATCATCTACCCAGTTTTCCTCTGTTGCATGTGCTCCTTCCACATTGCTCTCCGAAGAGGTGATGATGATGCTTTGACAGCCATACTGTTCTGCACTGCTTCGACCCAAGAAATGTAAAGGAAGGAAATGTATCTCACCATTAGAATGGAGTTCAGGGAAAGCAAGGCTGATTTTGCACCAGGATTATTCCTTACATCTAGTCACAGCTTGCTCAAGGGCATTTCATACCCTTTGCTGACAATAGTTTTTAACTGATGGGAACTTGTCTCACATTCTTCTCCCCTTCTGCTTCAGATCGTAAAGGAGGCATACCCTGATCACACACAATTTGATCAGAAGGATCCTCATTATGATTCCTCCAGCAGAAAAGAGAACCCCAAATGGTCCATGGTAATGTAGTAAACTAAATACAGCTGTTTCAAGCTCTGTGTGCAAGCCAAGTGAAGGTAGAAGCCTCTTTGCATTGTATTGCGTACCTTCTTAAGCTTCTGTCCTGGCCTAGCTACCTTTTTCTCTCTCAAGAGAAAATCCAACCTTTTCTCCTATCTCTTCCAGAAGGCTGCCAAAATGTATCTCCCTAAATTTTCAAATCTTACTTGGATGCAGAGCTGACCTCCATGCATAGCAGAATTCTGGGTTAGGAAAGAGAACGAACATCTTTATGTACCCCTCTCAGCCTACAGCAAAGAAAGCTGTAGTTCTGAGGCACACTAAATTATAGGGAAGTGACTGTTCACAGGCTGGCTACATCCCACATCTTAATTTTGTATTGCCTGTGACAACATGAACGTATGTTGCTAGTGCACAGTGCTAAGATTCATGTAAACAGATCACCTGCCAGAAGTATCTGAAAGTTATTTTAGCCTTGGGCAAGGAAAAACTTCCATACCATTATAAGATAGTATGCATCAGTCATTTGCTTCAGTTTAAAATCTTTATCCACCCCAAAGATCTTATGTGACATCTGGAGGCTATATCCTTCTCCAACCATGCTCCTTTGCTGCCCATCGCTTCCCAGGTGGATGTCCAGTTTGTGCGGATGACAAAACGTTTCATCCCCCTTTCTGAAATCAAGGCTCACCACCTGGCCCATAAAGCAGATGGAGGCCCCCTAAAGAACATGATGCTCTTCACGAGACAACGTCTTTCCATCCAACCACTGACACAAGGTAAGAACCTTCTTCTCTGGACTCTTGGTGCCATTCCCTCTGAGAGGCAGCCCTCACTCAGAGAACTTGGAAGTTCCACTGACGGCTTTTTCTTCCTTACCTTTTCAACGCAGAGGAATTTGATTTTGTCTTGAGCCTGGAAGAGGAAAAGCCACATTAAGAAACTGACAGCAGCACAGCTTCTACCCAGCCCGCTGATGCCTCCTCCTAAACCAGCGTAATTCTCAAGTTTACTTGCTCAATCGCAGCAACAAGAACATGCCCGCACATGATTCGCAGCTACATGTCCCTTATTCTGACACACTGTTGTTTTTGCTTATTTTTAAATAAAGCCTTTTAGAATCAATTGCAGCTACTCAATTTTTAATAGTGGAAAAATCTGCAGTTTCTCTCTTGAAGGACGACACATTCTCCTTGAGGATGTTTACTACAGGACCCAGTGCAGTTCCATGTACTGCAGAGGAACATTTTTCTGCAGAAAGGTATCACTAAGCTTCTGTCTAGAACAAGAAAATTTAGATGTATATACACATCCAGCCTGATTGCTGCAAAGTTAACAATGTTAACTTCCTGCAGGTACAAAACTTCCTGTTATATTAGTACTGACATCAGAGAAATAGAAGAAAATAAAGCTAGCTTGCTAATTTTTAAGCTACATGGGTCCTCGACCAGCACAGCTTCTAAGCAGTGACATAGCTTAAAGAAAGACTAAGAATTTAAAGACAACAAAGGACAAACTCCTCGAGCGTGTTTGGAGGGCTGCACAGTATGGCACTGAAGAAAAACATCTTAATACCGTAAAAAAACCCACACAAAACCAGACCCGGGTCAGGCAATAGAAACCATATCAGACAAACTCATGCACAGCGTTTGACAGCCAGGGCTGGCTCTTTTTAATTGGAGAGACAAAAAACCCAAGTTTTAAAATACAGCCATTGAAAAGACAACGAATTAAGAAACATGTAAACACAGCAGAGGCTTAATTACAGGTTGCACTGCTTGGTTTAGTACTTGCACACTCCCCCCTGCCTGACTCTGCCTGGGAGAGAGGGAATGACCCAAGTACTGAACAGAACCACCCAGTTCCAGGGGACACGACTGCTCGAGTAGCGTCTGCCCCTTACCATGCTAATGAAATGCTTTTCTAAAGTACCGTGTCCTGGAGTGACCTTATGCTTCAACTTCTCTCTAAAGATGCTCAGCACATCTGCTCCACCCCAGACAAACAGAGGGCCTAGTGGGTAACAGGTTGAATGGTCCATTTAGATTAAGTAAAAATGGGGATCATTTCTAAATTGTGGTTCCACAAGTAGGGACACACAGGAGAGGGGCACAAAGTAGGAAAAAAAAAAAACCCAAACCAACCCAACATATAGGCTCATGCACCTTTTCCACGGAATCCCTCCAGAAGTGATGAACAGATGTTTGATAGAAATCTCCTTACAGTGCATTGTCTTGTCAGACAATTATCTTACATCCTGTACTGATGCTCTTTGGCCAGTAAACAAAACACTCCTGGAATGCAGAGACATCTTCATCCATGGGGTTTCTTTAATACCACATGGCCTACAATCAAGAGGAATAGGCAAGGAAAAAAATTCTAGGGGGGATGGGAGTTGAGGGAAAGCTAGAGGGTAGTTAGGGCACTGCTGTGCTCAGCTTAGCCATGGAAAGATAGTCTGCTATCCCCAGAGGCTCCCAATGGGAGCTTCACTTGTCTCTTTTAAAAGATTGTATATTGCCACAACACAGGTGGTTCCCCCTGCACAGAGGGGGGGAGTAGAGTGAGTGTCAAAAGTAACATCCAGATTCCTTTGCCATGCGAGACCTGCAGCAGGTTACCACCCCTTGCCCTGGCATAACAAGGTAGTTGTCTAAAGTAAGCTTTTGCTTCAGTCTTAGGAAGACACGGCTCCAGCCCATGGCACAGACTTCTCATGTAAAGAAAAGCAAGCCACGTCTTCACTATTACAGAGCAGAAACATGGCGTGACACGAGCATTCAGCAGAGATGAGATCATTAGTGTCCTCTACAACAGAGCGAGACTGTCCAGCTCTACTAAAAACCACAACCTTACATGTGGTGAGTAAAAGATAACTTACTTTGGCAAGCAGAAACACACATTTATCACTGAAATACAGTAGCTGTCTTATTACATAAAAAGCTCCCCTTCCCACCCAGGCCCCATTCCCTCCACCAGCACTGTTCCACTAAACAAAGCATACTTCCATTTCCCAGCTACAAGACAACTGTTCTACATTCAGCTGTAGGACAGAGGCGGAGAGGTTCATTCCAGAGTCAAAAGGAAGCTGGACAAAACCCTAGTGAGCCACAAACTCATAGCGAAATCCAGACAAATCCCACTTGCAAATCCCAGCATTTAGTGCAGGCTCGTCTCTCCATCTGGTAGGAGGTCTAACCACCTGCTTCCTTGAAGGGCATCTAAACAGGATGGATATTCTCCAGACTCAGTCAATCAAGTCTACAAAGCCACATCTAATTTTTAATGGAGGAGTGATTCCCTTCTGGGAACATTCTCATGATTCTACTTAGCTGAAGACTACAAGAAGCTTATTTTAGAAAAGAAAAAACCCACATTCAGGTTCTCAGTTCATGGCATATCCTCAGACCTCACTGGTGATTTCAGCTCAGGCCTCAGGAATGTGTCTCTGGAATCGGAGAGCTCTACTGTCCTTCCAGTTGCTGCTTGGCTTCATCTAGCAGCACACACAGGCCATGAGCTTCTTAAAACAATTGCATTCACTTTCTGTCCTTACTAATCCTCATCTCACAGGCGCGAGGGAGCAAACAAAACAATACACACGTGTTTCTATACTGCCGTCTGTCCCTACTACAAAGCCCGCTCTGTCACAAAAGCACAGACATGAGCAGGGCAGCGTGTGCAGCGTAAGCCCACTCCCAAGAGAGCCCCCATTTATTTCTCACGTTCCAAAACTATTCTCTAGACCTCTCAAGGCTGGTCTGCCCCTGCTCTGCAGCAGCAACTGGGACCTGTATGAGTGCAGCAACCAGAGACTGAATCTCAGGGGCACTCAGGCAGCTGCTGGGACAAGACTAGGAAGGCACTGCTCTCCGCCAGGAGCCTTCCTGCCCCCTTCTTGCACACCCAGCAGCACTGGGACCTTCACTGCTCTGCCCAACCTGTGCCACCTCCTACTGCATTCGCATGCCTCACTACCTCCTACCAGCCACAGCTCCCCCTTGATGCAACACGGCAAGTCAGGAGCTCCACAGCAAGGACACAACAGCACGCCTGCTGCCCGTGCTCCACGCGGCTGTGTGGCTGTCCCAGGGCTGACTCAACTACATTATATAACTGTTTGTGACAAGGAATCCAATGCCAGCATGAAGAGGAAGGGGAGGCAGTGAGGGGATAAGACTAAGCAATTTCAAGTAGGCCGCACCTCAGTCTCTGACTCCCTCCTCTGCCTGCCAGCTAATCACTGTGTCATTTTCCCTCGTGAAGATTTCAGAAAGGCAAGAAAAATATCCATCCTACACAGCCCCGAAGCAACCTGCACACCGCAGGGAAGAAGCAGCAGATTTGGCCTTCACTTGCTCTCTCCCTCCCCGCTGCCACACTGAAAGGGTCTCAGGGCAAAGAGGAGATCAGGCAGCTCTGCAGCCTCCGAACACACGCCTCAAAGTAGCCGACCCCAGAGGAATGTAGTTGATTGGGAAGCACTGAGGTACCTTCAACTCTGCACCACCAGTGCTCCAAAGCTTGCCTTGCCCTCCCATCCCCTTCCCACCCTACGAGTCCTTTGAAGAAAGGAATTAAGTCAAAAACGGGTATTTATTTTCATGAAGTCTCTGAAGTGTTTTTTCTTCCTCCTTGCTGCTGTCCCCACTGGCTCCACAGCAGCCTTCCTCTGCGTGGCCTCTCACTGCCGGCTGTTGTTCTCTGCAGGCTGGCTGGGGGTCTTGGCCTCGGTGTGTGAGGATGTCCCCTCAAACCGCTGGGAGGCGATGGCTGCTTGGTGGGACATGCTCTTCCTCACTATGTCTCCTTTCCGCCAAAGCACCACCTCCTGTAGTAACACAGCCAGCAGGGCTTGTCAGGGCTTGTGAGACCTTCTCCTGGCCCCTCCCAGACCCAAAGGCTGAACCAAGCTGCCAGGCGAGCAGCTTGCACCCAGTGAGAACTCAGCCCATGCTGGCACGTTCCACCCGCAGCCATGCACATGAGACCACTTGCAGTGGCAAGCAGAGGCCTCGCACTGCAGCCTTCCTGAAAATTTGGGTAGAGCACTCCTCCCTGGGATCTGAGCACACAGAGGCAACCACTGGACGTCTAGGGCAGCTCTGTCCTATTGCCGTCGGCTACCACATTGGAATTCATAAGGTGAAGCACAGAAGCTCCACCACACGGCAACAGAGTGGAAAAGAAGTCCCAGGTGGGCACCTTCTACATGCATCCCTGCCACCACGCACATCTGACCTGCATGGACCATTCCTTTTAGACCCTCTTTGCACACTCTAATTTGTCTGGTCCTTACAGATATTCCGTCAAGAACATGATTCTCCCCCATTGGAATCCCAAATTCCCAGAAGGTCCTTATAACATAGTATCCCAAGCGACAGTCTACAGGTCCAAGAAGAACTAACAGCTCTGTTTCTCACCTGCTGTTTAAAGTAGCGTCTCTCTTCCTCATCGATCAGCACCAGATTGAGGTAATAACGCACCGAGAACTTCTTATTGATGTCCCTCATCGTTGGAGTCAGCTCGTAGCCAGCCAGAAAGAGTCTGATGGGAATGGACTCCCCTACAAAGTGCACAGAACCATCAGCAGAGACAGAACGCACAGATATAAACTAGGAGAGCACCAGCAAAACAAAATCTCACTAGGCCACAAACTTTGTGACCGTTTCCACAAGTGGAGTAAGATGAGCTAAAAGACCTCAACTCCCTTCAAAAAATCAGCGTGCACGGTCCATAACCAGATCCTGCCCTTGCTAACAGCTATTCCATCTCCACTTCAACAGCATAGGACTCATTTGTGACCTGCATCAAGACAGCACTGTATGAAAAAATGAGTAAGGTGACATTCTCTCTGGCAGGTGACTCTGCTGGGCAATAGAACTGGAAAACAAGTGGCACAGGAGATTGGCACAGAGCTAGAACACCATCTTTCTGCTCCAGGTTGCAGCAATGCCAGCTGGTGGCCCATGCCAACAGTGAATTTACATCTATTCCTGCTTCTGCCAGTGCTTCATCAAAAGAATTAAGTCATTGCAACTCATGATGCCTCAATTCCCCCTCATCATACCAGAGAAGGAAGGGGATCATATTTAATCACCTATTTAAACTGCCGTGAGTCCACCAGTGAAATAGGATGCATACTACTACTGAGCACACAGATGCAGCTTAAGATACTTCGGGACTCATATTCCCACCCCAAAAGACTTCAGAAGAGGAATTCTGAAGGGTTCATCTGCCTTCTCACCTCTCACAGGTGCCCCATCCATGATCTCATATTTAGCTATCGTGTCATTCTCATGATATACGTTGGGTCCGGTCCCTGTTGTTTCTCTCTTGATGATATCTATCTCCATGTGTTTGATCTTGATTCGTACCAGCAGGAAGTAGATCTTTCCAACAATCACATCTTTTAAATGATACCTAGCACATGAAGGAAGAAAGCACCACAATCAAACACCGCGCAGCAGACCAGGACTAAGACTGAAGAGCAGGAGCTTGCTTGTCAGGCACTTTGCTCTTATCCACAGCCCCAGATGTAAATTTCAGATAGCGTATCATCCACCCCCACCCCCACTAGGCTGCTGTAAACAGCACTTCATCTTTCATTCTCCGGTCTTTTGGAAATCAACAAGAACATTTAGCATGATCAGATAAATTAAAAACAGAATTTCAGGCTGAATATCTGCAAGAAACCCCTGCGACAACAAAGCCTCCAAAAGCGATTTTTTAGGCCAATTAAAACTAAGCCAAATGTTACACTGCGGGGAGATTTGCTAGCATCAGCTGGGAAAGATGCATTAAAAGTAGCTGAAAAGAGTTGTTTCCAACTTCTGTGCCTGAATTAGGGTCCCACTTCAGCTGTATTGTCTGGTAAAGAGCAGACGTTAGACTTTGAAGACACTTGGAAATACTGGTCTTGCCGAGGATACAGGGAATGCGAAGTTACCGCAACAGCCTCACGCTGTGCTCCAAGCTCAGTAGGCCACAGCCATTGCTTCCCACTCCTTGGTCCAGAGAGCACATCTATGGGCAAGGAGAGGAACCCGAAGATCCTCAACCAGGATCTGAACTGTCTGCCAGCCTCGCTGGAGCACGTGAACAAAGAATCCCCTTGAGGATCACATGCAAGACGCATGCCTCGGGCTTCCAAACCAAGCTGTCCCCTGTAGCAGACGGTTTCCCATAGCCACTGGCTGCTCTTGAGACACTTACTTGGACTTGTTATACTCGAACTCAATGTGCAGGCAATCCTCAATCCCCACCTCCATCTTAATAGAGGAGTTGAGCTCTGGGTAGGTGCTCAGAGTGTGCACAACTATGTCCATCTCCTTCACCACATCGTTCAGTCTGCGGCTGACAGTCGCTCGGAGGAAATACCTGCAAGGAGAGTCCCCCTCCTGTTAGGGTTGTACAGGTAGCAACAGAGATGAAGGAGGGAGGGACACGGGGCTGAATGGATTGCACTGGGCTACCCAAGCAGTCTTACTGGTACCCTGGCTTCTGGAGCAGCCAATACCCCATGTTGGAAAAGACGGAAGGGAATTTTCAAATGGAAAAGCAGACTCTTCTCAGGCTTCTCTAAGCTTTCATGCATTTGTGAGCCCGAGTTACCTAAGCACCATTTTGGGGATCTGAGTAACAGCTTGCACATGTCAAAACCACTGCCCTTTTGCAAGAGATTAGATCACACCGGTCTCCACAGACACACCTTTTTCTGCAGATCTGAGAATTTTCCAACCTCCCCTTCGAATCCAGTGACTAGATTTCAAGTCAACTGGAGTGCCTAGATGTGAAATACAGTTTGCAACATATGAACAAGATACAAGCTAGGCATCTGTTTGCATATAGAGCACAATTAAAGTTGACAAGATCGATTACAAGGCAGCAAAAACGTCCCCGTTGGAGACTAAAGCAAACAATTTCTTTTGGTTTTTGAGTTACCAAATAAATTAGAAAGTATTTGGTTGATTCAGAACGGGCTAGTGTCTCTTTTTACTTAAATGGTGCAAAACAAGTTCCATAAAGCCTGATGCATGCTTGTAAAAGTAGAGCCCTCAAAGACAGCCTTTTATAACTCAGCCCACCAAAATTCATTTGGAGTTACATTATAGGCTTGCAAGGATGTCTGGGAAGGGATGCTGCACTCCAGTATCATCACGGTAAATATCAGTACTTGCACACTGCACAGAACCAAGAACCAGGGTCAGCAAGGGGAGGAGACTCACCGTAACTTCACATTCTGCCCTGTGTAGGACTCGTAAGGTTTTTCCACGTGTGTGAATTCAAAGTCAAATGTCTGCGATTGAGTGAATTCACCAGGACGGGCCAGGTCTTTCACCAGAGACACGAACTCGTGGTGGTTTCCTCGGTCATAGTAGAGTTCTAGGAAGACAGAAGTCCAGGTTAAGCAGTGATGCTTAATCCCACGTGACACAGTGAGGAACAGCAGGAGATTTCACAGCTACGAGCAACTGCCTTCTCCAGATGACTACTTCCTTCACCACTATTCAGAGAACCTACCAGGGGAGCCTGTGGCTGCAGTGTACTGCACTTGTTCACTGCTCTCCATTGGAGCCAGAACTTTCCTCCGTGAAACAGGAAGGAAGAGGTCCGCACAGCCTCAGCTACTACAACAAATCAGGAACTCGGCTTGCCTTAGAGTGACATGGGTCACCTATTATCAATAGTAATTATGTTCAGAGTGTTTGAGAAGAGGAGCCAGCAGCTCACGCAATCCCTTCCAATAATTTTCTACACAACAGTTCAGGCCAAAGGCATTGCCACTGTAAAGAGAGGAAAAAACACCACTGCTTCTCTGGAACAGCAAACAGTGACAGAGCAAAAACGAAGGGCTAGGAGGCTTTGAACTGTTCCTGCTTATCCTTTGACAACAAAGAGTTTGAGTGGTCTTGATTCGCACCAGGGAATAAGCAACAGTGGAGATCCTCACCGATTTTGCACAAAGCCAGTGTTCAGTGCATGACTACCAAGTGTGCGGGGAGGCAGTTGAGTCAACTGTCCCACCAGCCCCTGAATAACACGTTAATGGCCATGTGAACCCCGATGAGGGAAGAGCATTCACCTTTGGAAGCACTCTTCAAACCAGGTCACGTAACCAACATGGTCACATTGCTTCAGTTTCCCCCCCAACCTTCTTGCATCAGCAGGAAACGACTACAGGTTTCCTCATTTAATGAAAGCAATCCTCTCTACACTTCCACATTTTCTCCCTTAAGTCAAAGCAACAGAAGCTTAAAACTCTGCAATTTGCATTAACAGCTCTGTATTACACATAACCATCAATGAAATCTGCCCTTCCCAACCCCACACGTGAGCTGTGTGACTACAAAGCACCCACGCAGTCCTTCTAAAAAGTGAAGCCTTAGCCAATCTGATACAGCTAGATGAGGAAACAAAAACCTAAGTCATCAGACAGTCATATACACACAAGTTCACTGTCAGCACTAAACTGTGCAGAGGAGTCTTCTGAGAAGTATTAGTAGAGTTCAGGAGCTGCAGTGAGACTCAGTTCTCTGCTCCTTGAGATGCACCATGAGATTTCAGCTTTTAAGTAATGCCCGTTTCTTACACCCCTTTGCTCACCTTATCGCTATAATGGAAATATTGGCACTAGAACACCCCTCGCTTACGCAGGACAGCGAGTGCCATCAAGCCCTTTAGGCTGGGCAGGCAGGTGACATAAATAAACCAACTCTCTCTGCATTGAATACATGTCCATTGAGAAGAAAGTCCTTGTTGAAGTGACAGGGAGAAGCCACGTGCCACATAAAAAAGGGAATGTATCATCTTCCCCCACGACGCAGAAGGCAACGATCGAATTTAAAGCAAGGGGAGGCAAATGTCAGTGTACTAAGTTCTCTGCTACCTCAGAAGGGCACAGATTGGCACTTGGCAGCCTTAAGAAGAGGAAGGATTGATGTTTCCCACACTTTAGAAGACATTAGCATGTCAATCAGGTATAAGCTGTAATTTCAGGGTTTCAGAGCTGTAAGGTTTCCAGATTACAAAAATAACCTGCCAACGTTTTGGTGGCATGCTCAGGACACAGGAACCGCAGGCGAAATGAACTCTTAAATGGGTTCTGTCTCACAGGAGACTGCACAGGACACACTGTCCACAGTCTGGACTCTGGTACCCGGTCTGGAACAGCCATCTTCCCTGTGACACATCACTCCTTTACGTCTCAGTCTCCCTACCTGTTAAATTGTCTCATATAGCTACTGATCTCATGGCAGAGGGAAGTCAGAATATAAGGCAAGCTGTTTTGAGATTGAAAGCATTATGGAAGTGCCACCAGCAGTACAAACTTCAGCGCTTTGTTAAAGTGGCGTGACGGGCAAAAAGACTAAGGTGCAGCCACAGCAGCTAACACACCCTGCTTGGGCAATAATGTGAATTCAAAGCAGTTATTCTAAATATGTATGGCTCAAAAGTCTTCCAAAATGAGGAATCAGAAGCAGGCAAGGCAGCACAGAAGAGACAGAGTGGAGCAGGAAGCGAAATTCATGCTTAATTTCCACCGACGATCATCATCAAATAGGAGGAGGTCATAAGCTAGCTCCTGATGAATGGGCTCACTTACACTCCATTGTTTACAGGTTCTCTCTGCCTGTCCTCCCCTTTCTTTCCCAAAAAGCAGCGTTACGCACAAGCGAGGCCAGCAAAAATATTAAACAGCAGAATCGGGGCTGGGTGGGAAAACCTCTAGTTCACTTTCCTACACCGCATGATTTGCAATGCAAAAGTCGCAGGCCCATGGCTCGTGCAGTGATTTTGAGGGTTAAACCCAAGTACAGAGGGCCACAGGCGTGAGGCATCGCGCACGCCGAGCACAGTCGCATCACTGGGAACACTTGAGCTTATTTTGGCTTGTAGGTCTTGGGCACGTCCACAAAACACGGACATCTCCACTCTGATCGAAGAGTGGGTGTGGCAGTCCCCTCTCCTCTAAGAAAGCAGGAAATATTAAATCTAAATTGGTTACATGCACAGCTAACCATGAGTTTTGAGCAACGTGAAGTCACCCAACTAACCGTGCAGGGATGCGTGGTCACCCGCTCAAAGAACAAGAGAGTAAAGGATGGGGTCAGCCGAGCTGAGCCCTCAAGAAAGCTGATCTACCAGGGTAAAACACGTCGTGGGGTAGGGGCTGGGAAGCTGCTGTTGGCCATTTGAGACGTACGGGCAAAACCCACCTGATTCACCGTCCTCGGCAGAGCCATTGCTTCCTGCAAACCCAGGCCTAACCGAATCAACGGGCGCACAAGAAATGCAAAGAGACAGCTCGTAGAGCTGCCGAATAAAGACGGCCTGGAGAACACCTGCCCGGCAGCTGG
>NW_008795485.1:1296298-1298591 GCF_000699145.1 Aptenodytes forsteri
GAGACTCAGTTCTCTGCTCCTTGAGATGCACCATGAGATTTCAGCTTTTAAGTAATGCCCGTTTCTTACACCCCTTTGCTCACCTTATCGCTATAATGGAAATATTGGCACTAGAACACCCCTCGCTTACGCAGGACAGCGAGTGCCATCAAGCCCTTTAGGCTGGGCAGGCAGGTGACATAAATAAACCAACTCTCTCTGCACTGAATACATGTCCATTGAGAGGAAAGTGCTTGTTGAAGTGACAGGGAGAAGCCACGTGCCACATAAAAAAGGGAATGTATCATCTTCCCCCACGACGCAGAAGGCAACGATCGAATTTAAAGCAAGGGGAGGCAAATGTCAGTGTACTAAGTTCTCTGCTACCTCAGAAGGGCACAGATTGGCACTTGGCAGCCTTAAGAAGAGGAAGGATTGATGTTTCCCACACTTTAGAAGACATTAGCATGTCAATCAGGTATAAGCTGTAATTTCAGGGTTTCAGAGCTGTAAGGTTTCCAGATTACAAAAATAACCTGCCAACGTTTTGGTGGCATGCTCAGGACACAGGAACCGCAGGCGAAATGAACTCTTAAATGGGTTCTGTCTCACAGGAGACTGCACAGGACACACTGTCCACAGTCTGGACTCTGGTACCCGGTCTGGAACAGCCATCTTCCCTGTGACACATCACTCCTTTACGTCTCAGTCTCCCTACCTGTTAAATTGTCTCATATAGCTACTGATCTCATGGCAGAGGGAAGTCAGAATATAAGGCAAGCTGTTTTGAGATTGAAAGCATTATGGAAGTGCCACCAGCAGTACAAACTTCAGCGCTTTGTTAAAGTGGCGTGACGGGCAAAAAGACTAAGGTGCAGCCACAGCAGCTAACACACCCTGCTTGGGCAATAATGTGAATTCAAAGCAGTTATTCTAAATATGTATGGCTCAAAAGTCTTCCAAAATGGGGAATCAGAAGCAGGCAAGGCAGCACAGAAGAGACAGAGTGGAGCAGGAAGCGAAATTCATGCTTAATTTCCACCGACGATCATCATCAAATAGGAGGAGGTCATAAGCTAGCTCCTGATGAATGGGCTCACTTACACTCCATTGTTTACAGGTTCTCTCTGCCTGTCCTCCCCTTTCTTTCCCAAAAAGCAGCGTTACGCACAAGCGAGGCCAGCAAAAATATTAAACAGCAGAATCGGGGCTGGGTGGGAAAACCTCTAGTTCACTTTCCTACACCGCATGATTTGCAATGCAAAAGTCGCAGGCCCATGGCTCGTGCAGTGATTTTGAGGGTTAAACCCAAGTACAGAGGGCCACAGGCGTGAGGCATCGCGCACGCCGAGCACAGTCGCATCACTGGGAACACTTGAGCTTATTTTGGCTTGTAGGTCTCGGGCACGTCCACAAAACACGGACATCTCCACTCTGATCGAAGAGTGGGTGTGGCAGTCCCCTCTCCTCTAAGAAAGCAGGAAATATTAAATCTAAATTGGTTACACGCACAGCTAACCATGAGTTTTGAGCAACGTGAAGTCACCCAACTAACCGTGCAGGGATGCGTGGTCACCCGCTCAAAGAACAAGAGAGTAAAGGATGGGGTCAGCCGAGCTGAGCCCCTAGGCCTCAAGAAAGCTGATCTACCAGGGTAAAACACGTCGTGGGGTAGGGGCTGGGAAGCTGCTGTTGGCCATTTGAGACGTACGGGCAAAACCCACCTGATTCACCGTCCTCGGCAGAGCCATTGCTTCCTGCAAACCCAGGCCTAACCGAATCAACGGGCGCACAAGAAATGCAAAGAGACAGCTCGTAGAGCTGCCGAATAAAGACGGCCTGGAGAACACCTGCCCGGCAGCTGGCATTGCTGGGATGTCCGGGCTCGGACCTGCATCTGCAGGACGGAAACCGAATTCTACCCTACCTCCGAGCGTGTGCATTTTAGAGCTGAAATCGGTGACCGAGCAGAGGCGAGAAAATAGGACGAGAGAACAATGACCTGGAGAGGGACTGGAGTTCCTTCCCTTCTGCCGGGGCTCGAGCCCAGAGAACGGACCGGGCTGCCCAGCTCGAAGGGAGGGTGGAATAATTTCAGGCGGCCGTTGGAATTCCCCGTGCAGCAGAGCGCTGCTCGGGAGCGAGCGTAACCTACTTCGCACCAGCGAGGATTTCCATACCGTGGGGCGCAGCGACGTTCCCAGGACTCACGCTACCGTGCGGGCAAACCAGGCCAGAGGAACGTGCCAGCCTCCCCGCAACGCAACGCCCGCACCCGGGCAGGGATGTCAGGGACCGGCAGGCAGGCAGGCCG
>NW_008795485.1:1298647-1298884 GCF_000699145.1 Aptenodytes forsteri
ACCAGATGAACCCACTTAAACGCCCTGATGCTCCAGCCGCTTGTTGGGGTGCTTGAGGGCGAGGACCACCCGCCCGGAGACGGTCTCCCCGTCGTAGAAGAGGAAGTATTTCTCCTTCTTGCCTTCCTCCGTCTTGTGCTCCACCCGCCGCCGGCTCTCGGCGTCGCTCAGCACCAGCTCCAGCTCCGCGCTCTGCCCGAACCCGAAGAAACTCATGGCACCGGCGGGGGGGGGGCG
>NW_008795485.1:1299605-1361562 GCF_000699145.1 Aptenodytes forsteri
GGACCCGGTGTTGGCGCCTCGCTCGGTTCCTTCCGCGTCCGAAGCGTTCTTCGGAGCGGAGCGTGCGCGGGGAGGGAGCTTCGCGCCTGACGCCCGTAAACCCTTTTCCCCCCCCTCAGCCTGGGCGAACGCGGTCTGGGACCTGGATTTCACGGAGGCGGAACCTCTGGACCCCAGGACAGCGGAGGAGATCGCGGGAGATGGGCTCGGTGCTTTCACCTGGCTTTACCGGTCCCTGTCCCCGTTTGCCGGGGAGGACCGGGAGAGC
This sequence comes from Aptenodytes forsteri, assembly GCF_000699145.1. Lineage (NCBI taxonomy): Eukaryota > Metazoa > Chordata > Aves > Sphenisciformes > Spheniscidae > Aptenodytes > Aptenodytes forsteri. The sequence continues at coordinate 1,299,874 of NW_008795485.1, forward strand.
AGAGAGGTAAGGCCGACCCCGCTGGGCCGTGTTCTGCGGGGCAAAGGCGCGGGGCCTGCGCTTCTCTGGCGTTCAGGCCTGCCCCGCCTCCCAAATGACAAAATATTCTAAGGCTGCACTAAGGAATCCCGGTCAGACGTGCTTCGGAGGGAAGCCATTCCCGAGTTTAGAAAACATCTTTAATATAACATCATATAAATTATACACAGTACTATGTACTATAACATAATTATTAAAACCTATTTTAAAGAAAGACATGATATAATATATGCAGGGGGTTGGTTGCAGCGGCAGCTGTTAAAATGTGACTACTAGCTATTGGCAGAGAGCTATGTTGTTACGGGATTTCTCACTCTTACTCGCCTATTTTGCCTCAGAATATCTGGACCTTGTTTGCTGAAAACAACTTCTCTCATCATGCTCTCGTGGCCGTGTTGCACCACTTTGTCCAAGCGGGCCAGCGTAAAAGAGCTAATGCACAGCAGAGGGTTTACGCTCTTCATGCGGCTGGGTTGTACTTCTTACTGCTGGAAATCCCAGGTGAGTGAAGGGGCGTGCCTCTTTATTGTTGGATAAAACGTCGCTCAGGCAAAATCAGCTCTCTCTCATTTATAAGAATTCCAGGTGGAACAAGTGACGGCTTTTGAACCCTTCGCTTGATCTCCCTGAAATCCTTGGGGATCAAGCTCAGCCATGGTGTTGAGTGCTGAACGGCTGTTACGGTCTGATAGCAGCTTGGTCTGCCATAACATGGCGTGATGGTCTCAGCCCGGGTCTGCGTTGCCACGCATCTTCTTAGTAGTTCTGTGGCAAGGGCGACAGAGGAGCCTGCACGGTACACAGGGCAGGAACCGCACATATCCCTCCGGTTTGACAATAATATGCAGCGAAGGCAGAAGCTTATTCCTGTTCCTGCTCTGCAACTAGAGAGGATTTCACTGTGCGGTGCTTTTGGACAGGTTCATTTGTGAAAACAAAAGTCTTTGTTTAAAATGACCAGCAGCTGGAGTTTTCTAGTAGGTGATTCACAGCAGTATCCTTTGTTATTCAAGGCTAACACGTACTCTACTTAGGTTTTGCTGATCTTTGTTGTGCGGCATGTTACCGGCTATAAGGGGTCAGTCAGCTGGTGATCCTACTAGAGAATGTCATCGCTGATGACATGCCATCCTGATGCAGTTTGGCTTTGTTCAAACAATTCTTTCTTCTTCGCCTGAACTTTCTTAGGCTCCCCGGACAATGCCTTTGTCCTGGCCATCTATTTGGCTGTCAAAGCAAATGGAGAGATGGCCAGATGATTTGATGCTCTCACTGTTTTTTGTCTGGAAGATGGCTGATGTTGTCTTTTCTGGGCAGGCAGCGTAGCTAACCAGCTGTTCCATCAAGTGATGTTTGATAAATGTCTCCACACCCTGACAAAAAGTTGGCCTCGAGAACTGGATCTGATGAGGAAAAGAAAGAAGATGCGCGCTCAAAGCTCTCAGACCAATGCAAGAAGAAATAGAAAGAAAGGAAAACCATGCAGGAATGGCAATGTAAGGTGTTTGCATAATCCCTTCAGATATAAATCTCTCTTAATAAGCAAATTGTTGGCAAGCTATTTCACTTCTAGGTCAGTGTGATACCCTTCCTCTTTTTCACCCCTTTTTTTAATTCTTAACCTTTTATTCAGCAGTTCAGCTTTGCTCTTGATCCTCTACCTATTATTAGGAATTTCAGGGGTCTGATGATTCAACATTAGCTGCAGTTTCCTGGCTGCTGAGTAATAGAAAAAATACAGCTTATTTGTCTGTGGCACATTGTTAGAAAGCTCAGTAGCAGAGGGAGAAACTAATTAATTTATATCAGCTTCTTCAAGAGACCTTCAAGTTAGTGTGTGACCAGCTTACAAATGACATTTGAGTTTCCTTGCCAACTTCCTGATGGGAAGTTAAGGGCTAAATGCTTTGGTTAGCTGTACTCAGCTGCTCGTTCTAACGTTTATATGATTTTTTTTTTTTTTAAACGGAACTGAGGATTACACATCAGAAATCCTGAGAGAACATCGGTGCCGCGGGGTCATGACAAGCAAGGCAAGAAGGGCACAGGCACAATGGGAATTACTTGAGATGAATCTCCAAGTGTCAGATTAGAATTCAGATAATTGTCTTCAGTTCTGATGGACTTTCTCCTTCAAAACGAGAATAGGCTGTGTCGGAGCTTTCTTTTTTTGTACACAACTTTCTTCTTTCTGCCTGTTGTTTGGTTTTTTTGCCACTGTTAAGTGTGTTAATTAATCTGAAAGAAAAGATTTAGAATTTTGCATGTGAAATCGCGCAGGACCTAGCCTGAGAACTCTGTGAAGCACCAAAATGTGCAAAAGAGATCAGCCAGTGCTGTGAGACAGGATGGTGCTGTTTCTCTTTTCTACCAATATAGATGGAAGAGATATTGGAAGAGGAGGAGGAGGAAGAGGAGGAAGGGGATTGTGAAAACGTTTACTTTTCAACGGATGATCTTCTTCAAGTTCGCAATTCGATTTTCCTTCTTTTGAAAAACTTCTTGAGACTTCTGCCTAAGTTCTCCCTAAAAGAAAAACCTCAGTGTGTGCAGAACTGCCTGCAGGTAATAAGATTCAACTCAAGGAACCTTATGTCCCCTAACACAAACTTTTGGTGGATGCAGAGCACTCCGTAGCCACGGGAGTGCTGGCAGCCCTGCCTCTCATTAACTGGTCCCCTGATTAGGCTGTCCTCAGTGTAAATCTTGGAGGGGGGTGCCTGCTCCATGTCTCTCTCTTATGCTTAGCGCTTGCTGGCTAGTGCCAGCCAGGCAGTTCGTGTTTTGTTCTGCGGTGCTTACCCCTCGCCGTACCCGTGGGGAAGACACATGGTGTTGAGCCTCTGGGCTTTGGGGTCTCCTTACGTTCTGCTTCAAGGGAGGCACTGTGGTTTGAACGTTAGACTCAAGTCCTCTGTGGTCTGACCTCCAAGCATCCGAGCAGACCTGCACGTCTCCCCCTCATGTGAACTAACTAAGCTTGGCTCTGTTTCCTTGCAGATCTTTGTTGAAATGACAAACTTTGAGCCAGCGGTACATGAGTTCAAGTTTTCAGCAGCAATGTGAGTGAATAATTCCTAATGTTTATACGGTGCTTTGAACAAGTAAAGCGCTCGATGCTTGTGTTGTTATTATCCTGTTTATACGAAAATGAAAGCAGTGATTTCTTTCGCTAAAGATAATTAGAACGTGTTCCACCTAGCTAACAGTAAACGACATTTAGTGAATATTGAACGTTTTTCAGTCAATGAGCACGTTTAGTTGTAATAGTTGTAGTAAATGTTTCTGTGAGGAGAGATGAAGACATCTCTTTGCTGCCTTTTGCTTAGGAATGTTAATGAAGCCAAGTATGTTCCCGAGCTGGCCTATCATGGACTGCGATTACTGTGTTCGCCTCTACATGGTACAGAAGATAAGGTAAAAGTTGGACAAAATCTTTAAAATTCTCGCTGCTGTATTGAAAAGGAGTAGCTGTTTCTTTCCTTCTCTGCACGTCATTTTTGCTTGCGTGTTTTTTACTTATTTACATTAGTTTTATTTTTTGTGTGTGTGCATGTCTTTGCTGGGTCAGAGGCAAGACGCTTTCTTCCACCCCAGTCCTTACTTACTTTGACTTGTATGATGATGCGTTTCGTGATCGTTGAGTGCTGTACTCCAGTGACTCTTGTGGCAAATGAATCGAAAACGGAGGATAGCTACAGTGGCGTTAGATCTCTGTGTCTTAAAAAAGAGAATTCCAGGTTACTGCCTTTGCCTGGAATTTTCTTGTTTCCTGCTAGGTGGAGCTCCAGCACTGCTTGGTAGCATGCTGTGGCATTGGGTTGTGCAGCAGTGAAGCATGATGGGGAGGTGTTATGCGCAGATGATGGTAAGCAGGGCTGATTCTCATTCAGAGAATACTCTGTCATCATGGAACATCCAGTTCTACCAGAAATATGTCTGCAGCTTTACATTTTTATGTTGTTAAATTGTCAAGCGCACTGTGTCGTCTCCCACTTATCTGCGTGCTGCTCCTATGGATGGGGCTTTTGAACTTTGGGTGTGACCGTGCTGCTGCGTTTGCGAGTCTCTGTAAACCCACCTGGACTAGTTCTGAGCTAGCAAGCCAGGGTATTAGCGGCTGTCTAGTCAGGAAGGCCTGGAGCTTAGTACACGCTAACCTGATGTATACCTGAGTGTCTGCCCAGCTTTGGCAGCCTTAGACCTGCCAACGTCCTTTGTTTCTCAGGGCAGCACAGGCTTTTCAGAATTGTTGACATTTGTGGTATCAAGAAGATGTAGTAGCTCCCCTTCCCAGACCCGCCTCATCATCCCCGCCTCTCCTGTTTGCTCAGTGAATGTCAGGATAATGAGGCATGCTGTGGTCCCAAACGTGTGGCAGGGAGGAAGCTCCAAAAGTTGAAGTGCACATGGCGGTAAACGCATACATTTAGTTTAAGGTGTCTCCTGTGCAAAACCCAACGAATTTCCTCAAATTCCGAATGTCTGGTGAATTGAAGTCCACTGCTTTGGAGGGGATCTGTTGGTGGTGTCAGGAAGCCCTTCTTAGGCCTTACTGGACTTGTATGAGAACACCACAGCTAGGAAAGATGTTGTGTGTATTAATGGGTCCTCTTTGAATTATTCTGCTAGGAGTCCTATTTTGACAGGTGCTGTTATTGGGATCTAAGTTTGTTTGGTTCAGAATTATTTCATAAACCTGGTCAGAATGCTTATCCGTGGGCTCCAGTTGCTACTGAAATGAACCTGAAAATAACCTTTTCTTTCCAGATTCTTCGTTGTGTCTTCCAGCGAATCCTCAATGTCATTCTTATGCTGGAAAGTGGTGTGGGTTCCAGGCGTCCGGTCCTTGCAATCACATCAGCTGTGATCAGTGCCAGGAATCAGGCTATAAAATTCATCAGGTGAAGTACAGAGCTCTGGCACTACCCTTCCTGGGTATGTCTGCTCTTTCTTCTGGCATTCCTTTGCTGCACTCTTTAGTTGATAAAGGGATGAGACAAACTGGCACTGACTTTGAAGTTGTTTGTGCAAATGAAGTTTAATTAAAATGTCTGTAATGGGAATTCACTGAACTTGCTGGTGGAGGGGAAAGTAAGTTCTGTTTGACGGAAAAGTGGAAGGGACCTACCTTCTGTATTTTGCCTTGTGTCAGTTTTTCAGGTTTTTGTAGATTACTACAAAGTATTGTAAAGAAGATGAAAGATTAATATAGAGCTCACTTCTCCTTAGTTCTTTGCTTTCTCCTGCTTAAAGATATGTTTTGCCTATGTTTATTATTCCGCGGGTGTGAGGATCCATGTTGTTGGAAAGTGTGGTTTCTGCAGAGATCCCCAGACAACATATACTAAGTAGACTGAGAACGAAAAAGCTTTTCATATTGTCCTTCTACTTGTAGGAGGGTATCGGAAGAAATGTTTTCTGCCTGCAAAGCCAAGTTAATGTAGAAAGTAGGTCTGCTCCCTGGCCATATCCTGTTGCACTAGCACTTGTGATTCCAGAACACGCGCTTTTCTTGACTTTTGAAATGCATTCCAGAAGGAATGTCTTTGACGTGATTTTTGCTCTGTTATAAAACCAGCCTTATTAAAATTTGCTTCTTTTTCTTCTGTGCAGTTCTGTAGTAGATGAGCTGAAAGAAGTTGTTTTTCCTGTTCTTCGAATATTACTGCAACATATCTGTACCAAGGTATGCTAAGCTTTGTTGCATCTTAAGCTGAAGAACTCATGTGTGGATACATTGCAGTATCTGTAACAGTTAGGAAATCCATTTTCACAATGTTTTGTAAGGAATGAAAAGATTTTAATCATTTGCAAATTTCTTGACAGCCTGATGGCGTTTTGTGTTGATCTTTATGAGAGTTTTCAGACATCTTAAAAATAGTGTCACTCTCTGGGAGAATACTGAGGGTGAACACTTCCCCCCTCATTCCCAATAGATTGTACCCTACTTTTGACTTTTCCAAAATTTGCAGTTGCTTTTACCACTGTTTTGGTAGAGGAAAATGAGGATTATGAGAGCTCTTTGCCTAGCTAACTATCTGAAGACTGCCATGTAGAAGTACTGCCTCTGGATTTAATCTAAGCTCCGCCTTTGCCTTGGGGAATTTGCTGTGTGACTGGGGGCGAGTGCTGAAGTAGGGACCAAGGAAGCTGTGATTGTTCTCCCAGTCATTGCTGAATGTGACCGTATCGCCTCATTAAATAAAAAAATATTTATCTTAAGCCCCAAAATGCCATTCTGGCTTCTAGAGCAGAGTGTCGAAATATCATACCGTGCGATTGCCCTTGTTTTTCAGGTCCCAGATAAGGCTGATTATCGCACATACGCTGCACAGGCCTTGGTGAATTTGCTGAATAAACTCCCTTGTATAGAGTTTGCTGACTTCATCGCTTGGCTTTATAAATACTCACGCAACACTAAAGTAAGTACGTCTCCTTGATGTTCCAGGGTTCAGATACAGCAGTATTTTGAAGATGAAGGGTCCTATATCAGTACTGAATAGCATTGTTGTTATTACTGATACCTAAAAGCGAGTAAACTGAGTAGGCAATGCTTGTGTCTTTGCTTACATTAACAGGGCACCTTGCGTGCTTTTTCTTCCAAACAGATTGCCTACAGAGTGTTTGCTCTTGACGTAGCGTTAGCTTTGTTGGATGTGCCAGAGAGGAACTTGGACAGCTCCTTGTCCCTGGATCATCAGAAGTTTCTAAAGCATAAGTTTTTAGTACAGGTCATGGTGTTTGGCCGGTGTTCGGACAAAGCACCCGTGGTCCGTAGCAAAGCTTTAAGCAGCTTTGCCCACTGCCTCGAAATGAAAGCTGCTGCTACCTTGGAGAGTATACAGGACTTACTACAAAGCTGTAAGTATTATGGATAAATTAGATAGTGAAAACATTTCTTGAATGTTCTGGGGAATAATTACTGGGAGATAGGAGAACTAGTTGTCAGGAACTTAAAAATCTGCACATAGTGTTCTTGTGTATTGTGTCATAATGGGAAGTAATAGATGAGTCTTGTTACTCATGAAGCCTTATATTTGGAAGGGGTTTATTCTCATATATCGGTTCTAAATAGATTCCTCCATGAGATACCTTTGAAGGATATTTACAGACGACTGAAATTGCTCATTGGGGGGAAAAAAAAGTTGATTCTTGCCTGACAGTTGATTAAATCTTGAGTTGCCTTTTGCTTCTGCTAAGCTGTTTTGTTTGTGATTGGCATTCTGAACTCCCTCAGGTGTGGTAAAGGCCAGATGGCACAATTCAGAAGTATGCACATAGCATCCTACGGTTAGATTACTTGCCTGAAAAAATTTGGAATGGCAGCATATCCGGAATTAAAATACTTCATTTAATTTCTTTTTTTATTTCTTTTTGGCAGCCTCTGACCATACAGCCTTGGAAGCAAACACAAACACTGCGAGTTTGATAGTCAGTGCAGAAGGTATAGAGTCATTCTCTTATAGTAAGTCTCAGGCTTTTCTTGGCATGCCATTTTCTAAAAATATGCATAGCTGTAAAACCTAGGGCATGCATGAGGCACTCTGTTTAACAGTGAACAGTCTTGCTGGGTGAACATATGCCTTTTTTATCCTTAAACTTTCAACTTTTCTTCCAGCTATGTCCAACCATCCACTGAAGACCTTACCGACTTTCAAAACTATTGAGTTGACGGACAGCAGCAATACTGCTGTGCTTGACGGTACGTCAAAATTATACTAGTCTTTTCAGATAACTTTTCAAAACCTTAATTGAAATTAGACTTTCTGAAGCGTGCGTATTCGCTGTCCCTTTTTCAAAGAAAGTGGAGAGAGCTTTCTGTAGAGCTCTTAAAAAACACTTATGGGTGATGAAAGGAGTGGAAGTGCCAGCCGTAAAGAAATACTATTTCCACTCAAGTCTGAAAAATACACTTAATCTTGAAATACTGATGTTCGTTTGTACTATGTGGTGGCAACACTTGTTGAAAAGCAGGTAATTTATTCTTTCCAAAAAGGATGGTAATTGTTGTGAGATAACTTGTAACTCCATAAATTTAAAGGTAATTAAATCTCTTGCTCCAGTGCACAAAGAACTAATATATTTTTGCTACATAAAACACAGCACCTTTGACTAGCACTGTTATGTAGGGAAGAATTCACTTCTCTGCAGCATCAGGTATTGGCTGGAGTTGAAAGCAGAGTGCGAGGTTAAATGGACTGATGCAGAACGGCAAGCAGCTAGTTCTAATTTGCTGATAGCATGAAATCAGCATGAAAGTTGGCTTTCATGGCCACGATGTTCCTTCTTTGAATCTCTTCCTTTCTTTTCCTCTTCCATGTAAAAGCTTTTCTTCCTAACCTTTAGGCTTCTGCCAGTATCTGTGCTCGCAGTTCTTGCTGTTCACCCCTCTTGAACTGCTGACAATTCAATTCGCTGCTTAGTTCACCTCCTGCGTTTGTGTCTTTGTTACACGTCTCATGCTGCTCTTCACATGGGATCTCTCTCCCTATCTCCATGAGCCAGGCTCCAATCTTCTCCACTGAAAGCTTTCTTTTAAAACATTTCGCTGATAAATTTCATTAATCTGCTCTCTCAGATAGAAATGTCCTCCAGGCCACTTAAGGTATTGTGTATTCCCTGTTTAGTTGCAGACTCCTTGTGGCAGAGGATGCCTGGTTTTGTATCTGATACCCAGCTGAGCATACACTTGGCACTTGGCAAAACAAATTAAGAGAAGGATTGGATGAAAAAGGACTGTCTGGAGCTCAAGAGGATAGCTGAAATAACAGGGCTCTCCGAGTCAGTCAGGGTGCATTAGTAAAGCTGTCTGGCACACGCTTGTGTTTGGCTTACGCCTGTGCTAATTTTGCACTTCTATGAAGACCAAACAGCTCATATTTTAGAAGCGAAATAAATCTTAGCGGAGGATAGTCAGAACGTGCTAAATGCACAAGGGCAAAGATAAGAAGGGTAGGGATAATCTGCAGGGTGAAGTATGCACTGCAGAATTACCACTGCCCAACACTATACAAACATTATGTTCCCTTGATGCTTCTCAGCCATTGAGAACTCAGGTTTTTTGGTTGGTTGGTGGTTTGCTGGGTTTTTTTCCCCCCTCTTTTTTTATGTCACTGAGAGTAAAATCAATATCAATTGGCAAAGTGTGATTATTTTAGCAGATTTGTTCACTTTCACAAGAGCTGGACTACTTTAATGGCAAAATCTTGCAATAAAAAGGTTCTGTGCTTTTTCTATCAAGCTGTTCTCAGGAGGAAGATGCGATTGCAGTTAGCTGCCCATTAAGAAAGCGCAGATCAAAGTCCCTTTGCTTTCTTTGGTAAAAATTTATTTTCAGACTACTTTCGATTAGTTCCCTATGACTAATCCTGTTTCTTAATGGCAACAGAGTGGATCTCCGCATGAATCTCTCTAAGTAACAGATCTCTGAATTTGGCATGTATTTGGGAAATCTTACTTAATGCTGTAAGAAATCTAACAAACAGCAATAAATAGAAACCTTAAAAGCAATGGTAAAATGCTTGAAATCAGTATTGCCAGCTTGTCAGTAGTCCATTTGAATGATTCAAAAGGTGAGAAATAATTGATTGTGGCTCTGTGTATTCGGTTGTGTGTCATTTAATAAACTGTCGTCTCAATTACGTATTTTTCCCAAGAACATGCAGAAATAAGTATGGATATGGAAAGTAAAATTTGAGGCCTAACTTTACATTTGGGGAGGGGAGATGTGTTCGGGTTTCCTTGTAGACTCTTGGGTTCTTCTTTGCAGCTGCCATTCTGCAGCCTCAAGGAATTCAGTCAGTTCATAAATGGAGTAATTTCCCCTCTATAAAACACAGCCGTTCATATATTAATACTTTCTACTGTGTGGAGCTCTGAGGCATAACTCACAAAAGGTTGTAGGCATGTTAAGCTCTCGGCATACAAGTCTGTTAACCTATCTTGGGTCTGCGTTGGATCCGTTTGTCCGTGGCCTGCCCTCAACATGCTTGTCCCACAGATGGCAGGGTTACCTGTGCTACAGACTTTTGTTAGAACTGTGCATGATTCATCTGATGAGCTTTCAAACTGTGAAGGTAGCCTAACATCTTTTATGTAGAAAAACATAAAAATAGGTCAGAAATTACAGATTTTTTTTTTTTTCTTTTTGCTGCATGTATCAAATGATTTAGTATATCACTTTCTTTTGTGATATGTCCTAAGATATATTTTCAAATGAAAGAACTTGAAAAAATGGTTGGTTTGGGGTTTTTTCCCCTCTGGCTTATGCCTCATTCTGAATTATTTTGGGTGGTTTTTTGTTGTGCTTTGTTCAGTCCTCCTCTCTTGCCTGCCGAAAGTCTCGGGCCACAAATTGTTGCTCAGTTGAGTTCAGAGCTGTATTCCGCCTTGCTGCTGGGCAGTGTTCAGGGTGTTAGTGCTGCTAAATGGTGGTGTGGGTAACTTCTTTTTATCACTGTTTTGGATAGGAAAAGAAGTCATGGCCATGCTGAGACTGAGAGCTGGGGATGAGAAAACCAATGTGAGGAAATCTGCTCTCCAGGTATGGTGGTTTTTTGCATGCTTCCCTGTTCTCAATGATTACCCAGAATGCCGTTAAAATAAATAATTAGGCCATAGTACTGTAGCAAACTGTATGTAACTTTGCCACCTGTAGCTTCTTGCTATTCCTGCAGAGTGCCTACAGGCCTTAAAAAGGTCTTGTTTACTAGCTCCTGATAGGTAAATAATGCAAGCATGATGATGGAAAATTTTTCTAGTACTCTTGCTGACATTCTCTTATTCCGTCATTTAGAAAGAGAGGCTCTTTTCAAATGTCAATAGGCATTTCAATTAAGCGACTTCCTTATAAACTGAAGCATATTAGCTGCTTAGTTTGTTTTGACCTTGTTAGCAAAGAGATTAGGTTATATCCAGCCTCTTTTGAGGTATGCATTACTTTGCTTGTTGCTCAATTTTTTTAACGAAGTCATTAGCTTTTAAAGAGGTATGCTTCAATGGAAATTTCATCGTTTTAAAAAATACGCATCTGCTGTTGAGTGCCTTCCTCTGTTAGTCCTCTTCACCCCAACTCTTCCCCCTCAGTTCACACACTGATTTGAGCTTCTCAAGTTAAGGCTTTACAGTTGTTTTGTTTTGATGCTTTTTGATTTAAAAATAAAAAATAAAAATCCCCTCTTCCTTATTACCAGGTAAAAGACATGGTTCATACAAGAGACACGTTATTTTCAAGGGGAAATTGTGACATTCACTCTATCCAAATGCTGTTATAAAATCGGAATGACTGAAAAGATGCTTTCTATTTCATTCTACATCTCTGGTTGTACCCAGTACTCATAAATTGTTAATGTGATATTTCACTCTCAGTGAGATAAATTAATCTCTAGTTAAAGTTGGTAGGGGGTAGATTGTATTTTTGATTTGCTACCCAATGCGCGTGGCCTGTATTCCCAACAAAGTTATGCTGGTATTTGACTTCCAGGTTTTTATGAACATCCTGAAGCACAAAGTGATTCCTTGTACTGCGGAAGATTTGTCCACTCTTCAAGATCGTTGCCGGGACCCTGCTGTTTCTGTGCGGAAGCAGGCCTTGCAGTCTATAACAGAGCTCCTTGTGGTGAGAAAAAAATATCATGAATTCTTATGCAGACCTGAGATGAGCGAACTGTGGGTTAAAAGAAGGAAGAAGCAGACAGATCTGGTACACGTCAGTTGTTCATTCAGTGAATTTAATTTTATGACTGTGTTTTAATCTTTTTCATTACCTTTTGACTTGGAAGTCATGACTCATTCTTATACATACTTCTGATTTATGTAGGATGCTTCCAACTGTTGGAAACATTTATTTTCCTAGCTGTTGATTTACGTGTCATGGAGAAAATGTTTATGTTGCTGGCCTTCTCAAGTTAAAAAAAAAATCTGAATCACTTTACTAAGATGTAATGTGTAGATGATAGCACTGCAATATTTTTTCTTCTTTTCTATTTATTCACAAAGGGTTAGTAACTTAGGCTTGGAACACAGGGTTTATATTAAGCAAAAAGCTTTTTTTTTGTTTGTGTTAAATCATTCTTTTTATTCACAAAGGGTTAGCAACTTAGGCTTGGAACACAGGGTTTATATTAAGCAAAGCCTTTTTTTTGTTTGTGTTAAATCATCTGCTGTACAGCTTTATTGCGATACTGCTACAATTATTTATAGGGTTTCAAAACAAAGTATTACAGTACTTTAGCAGAAGCACCAGGTAGCTTGATCACAGATATGATCAAATACCTCGTGGCGTCAAGGAGATACAAGTTCCATTGTCCCATATGCTGCCACATCGCAGTGCTAGTTGAGCAGTATGTTGGGGTTTATTAAAATTTATTTTCAAAGGATAGGATCATTTCATATAGGATCCTATAATGATTTAAAAATGTTTCTAATACAACATGTGTTTCTCTCAGTCTCAGCACAATAATGTTCTAGTGCAGAAGGCCTGGTTAAATGGAGTGGTGCCTGTTGTGATGGACACTGAAAGTTCTGTCCAAGAAAAGGCCTTGGATTGCCTTGATCAGCTCTTGTTGCAACATATAAAATATTATAATAAATTCAGGAGTGAAGATGAAAAGCAGGCTCTAGCGTGGGATCTCCTTACCCTCTTGACTTCAGAAAGCCAGGAGCTGAAGTAAGTGCATTTTTCCCTTCATTGTGGGCTCTGATGGCTTTTCCGTAACAGCCCTTTGTCCAATGTGTCGGATGTTTTTATTGCCTTTACTATGTTAGCATTCAGGGACAAAATCCAGAATTTTTTTTACTTTTAATCCTGTTAGAATACGCAACTTTTCCTTTACAGAAGGAAATTGCCTATTGACTGGAGGACTAAGATAAGAGTATGAGTTTATACTCTCAGCGCTCTCATTCATTGTATGGCCAGAGACCATTAGGTATCGTAGTTTACATATTGTTTAAATGCACGTGCCGTCTGTTGTGCAAGGACAAGAAACTAAATTTATAGGTTTGGGGGTTTTTTTAAGCTATTTGTATTCCCTGCTTGAAACAGTCAGTTTAGCTGCATGTTGCTGCTAGAGATGGAAACCATCATGTTGTGAGGTGCTTACGTTGCTCTGCCAGTTCCTGGGACAGAGGAGCTGTTGAGCATGGACAAGCTGGCAGTTGGTGAGAAGAGTGCAGTTTTCTTATGTGTCAAGTATTTTCACTTGCTGCTCTTGTTACCTGTGCTCTCTCCCTGAACTCGAGTGTTCATATACAGGAGTGTTGCATGCTGTTCTTGATGTGTTGATAGCAGCATGAATATTTAAGTCAAATGGAGGTGTTCTGATGACAGAATTAAGAAAGTATATATAAAGAAAGGAGAACATCGCCTTTTATTAATTCTGATGTACAATATGTTACTTGTCTTATGACAAATAGAATTATTCTGCCTTTTGCAGAATGCTGTGGGAAGAAGCAGAAGAAATGGGATGACACACAGTATGACAAGGACACAACATTGATTAAAGACAGCTGTATGTTTATTAGTCAACAGGGCATAATAGCTCAGAAATAGAAAATGAGATACTGGTTGTGCTGCCTTGCCAATCTGTGAAACTGTCAATGTTCTAATTTGGGCTATTTTTATAACATAGTTTGCAGATTCATGGCACCATCTTCTTCATGACCTTAGGGTACCTTGCAGCTTGATAAATCTCAGAACTCTTTCAATGTGAAGTAGGTAACTAAGGTTAAATAGAAAAATGAGCAAGTTATGGTGCCTTAACATTACTGTATCCTGTCCCATTATGGGTATTAAATAACAACTACTAGAAAGTCTTTGTTACAGATTGCTGAAATTGTATTTTCTTGATGTGTCATGGTATCAGTCGGACCTTCTATCTTACTGACCCAGAGCACTACATCCATGCTTGTATGCCAGGTCTGTAGTGCGTCAGGATTATGAACTGGAAGACTGAAAATATTGTTAGTAAAATACGTAGTAGAAATCCCTACGTATTCTGAGTAGGGGGAATGCCAAGCAATAGCAGCATTGTTGTGTTGCCCAGTGTATCCTGGACAGGGAGGCTGGATTTTACTGCCAGTGTCTAAGACCAAGCGTTTTGTTTACTCCTCCTTTAACTTTTCTTTTCTTTCTTCCTTGTAGCCGTTACTTGAACAAAGCTTTTCGTATGTGGTCCAAACAGAATAAGTTCACCTCCACTTTCATTAATAATGTCATGTCTCATGTGGAAACGGAGCGTGCTGTACCGGCTTGGATGTTGCTTGCTAAGGTGGCAGGTTCTTCACCCAAGCTGGATTATTCCAAGATCATTGAATCCTGGGACAATGTCAGCAGGTATATGTGTGCTTTGAACTCCATCCTCCATTCTGCAGGAAAGAGATGGGGGTGAAGAGGAGGAAGAAAGCAAGCGAGCGCTTCCTGTCCTTCCACAGGCAGATTGCTGTTTAGCTGCGTAGATCACAGTTCTTTATTCAGGCAATCGGTTCTGCAGCTGGAGGGCAAGCAATAGCCCGCAGATCTGGGCAGTAACCAACTCTTACCTTAAGCTTTTTGAGTTTTCATTTGGTTTGACAGGTCTGCCTTAATAATGCATATGCCAGACAGAAGGGTTTTTCTACTGTGATTTGGTGTTGTTCCTTAGCGTTAATGTTAGTTTGTCTGCTCTACTATTTTTTCAGGCAGCAGAACACGAGCACTGATACTACGGGACATATACTGTGTGTCATCGGTCATGTTGCAAAGCACCTCCCTAGAAGCACTTGTGAGAGGCTGATTGGTGAGTGGCCCGGGGAAACTGCAGAGGGGAAGGCAGGGTTCATGCCTCCCATCTTAACAGTTATTTCTTCTCCATAAGCAATTGAAAAGCTTAGAAAATGCTCGTTTTATGTGTATGATCTCATTTTCAGATAGTATCAAGTGCTGGCTGCGTGAGTCTCAGTGTCCCTTGGAGGTGATTAGCCCAGCTGTAGAAACTCTGCAGAAGCTCTGCCATGCGTATGCAGATGTGCTGGAGGAGGCACAGGTGTGACTTTTAAAATACATCTTTTAAAACAGCTTGTTTCACGCTTAGGAGGGCTGTCTCTTGAAGGCAGCTTCTGTCTCCAGTCTGTAGGTTGATTAGCTCTCTAAACAAAGAGGATCTGACTCCAGCAACTTGAGTCTGTTCTGCTCAGCTCTCTTACTTGCTTTACTGCAGTTGTGCTGGAGAGCATCCTGTAGCTAAGGATGGGCTTGTAAGAAATCTTCTTTCCTCAGAAGGATTATTTCCCCCACCCCGCCACCTGAAACACCTTGCATTTGCCTTCTGTCAAAGTTTACAGAATTGCTAAAGGAGACCTATTGCTGTGCTGTTATGATACCAGCTATTTCTCAGGCTTGGTCCAGTTCGAAGCTATAGGTTTATACTACAAGCTCTGATTATTCTGTATCAGAGCTGCTGTAATACACATATTTTCTAGACGTCTTTCATGGGTCCAGACAGGGAGTTAATAACACATCATTTGCACGTTTCTCTTTTCTGCCCCCATTTGTTTCATGCCATAGCTTTGTTCCGCCCCTGTAGTGAGAAGGTAGGCTATCTTTTGGTGGTAAAATAGAGAGCTGAGCCTGAGCAGAGTTGCAAAGAAGCTAAAACTGATGCAGGTCTCTCTTGCTAAAGGTTTCTCTCTGTGTATGTGTTATGTTTCTCTTTCAATATTGATGACAGCTATTTTATAATAAGCATCCCAATAAAGTTTAGTAAATAGTATGCAAAACTGCACACCCTGTGCTTCAGAAGCCAGGGTGGATTGATGGTTTCTGTTGTTTTGAAATTGACAGTTAGAAAATCCTCCCTTCTAGGTATAGTCATCACAGTATGTTGGCTTACAACCAAATGCAGATGTTCCTGTACATGGTCACTTTAGCAGTTCTAACAGCTTAGCTGCCACACCTGTATGTATTTGGTTTCTTATGTTACCAGTTTTAGATGGTAGAAAAAGAGAAATGATGCTTTATTTTCATCACAATCTGGTTGACGATTAGCTTTTTTTGTTTCCCCTCCACCCCTTGGAATTTGCATCGTGTTTTCATTTGAATGGAACTGCATTTTCCAAACAACATTTAAAAATTCGTGCAGACAACCTCAAATGTGTTGGATATACATGAAACGGTCACCTAAATCCTTTTTGTTTTAAATCTGTGTGATTTCTATAATGAAGTAAACCTAGGCCTGTGGATCATTAAAAGCCAGATTCTCCAAGGTGTTTTGACACTTGCACACATCCTTTGATGTGCAGGAAGAATTTTAAAACTCTAAGGCGCTGTCTGATTGATTTCAATAGGACCTAGATTATTAAAAGCATATAAGGACTTTCAGATTAGGGATTCATGTGTGGGCAGATATTACAGCTACATTTTGTTTAATTAATAAAGTGCCAAATTAATTTTGTTTAATTATGGAACAGGAGCTGCTCAACCAGGTGTGTGGAGATTTAGTATCCACCTGTGAAAGCTATATTTCGAATATAGTCCTCAAAGAGGATGGAGCAGAGCAGCTGCAAGAAGATCTCTTGGTAAGTTTGGTTCCCCTTCACAGATTGGTCAAAGGATGTAGGTGTACTTGAAATTGGTTTTCCTTAAAGTTCACACCAATAACTGTGTTACACAGGAAAATACTGATGTGCACACCTTGTGTGTAAGCTCGTGATGAAATCTGGTATTTATGGGCCTGGGAGCATACAACAGTTTTATACATCAGCAATTGCATTAAGGTTACGATACCCCATGTATTTTGAATAGAATGACATGGTTTTTCTTTGCTTTTCCACTCATACCTCTCAGATGAGGTGTTTGGGAAATGAGTCTGTAAAACGCATAGAATGCCTTAAGGAGTATTTCAATATTATTAGCAGATGCATGGGGGTTATAGTGTATTAAACACACATACACACCCCATTTCTGTTTCAAAGCTTCACCTTCTGTGAAGCCACTGTCTTCTTGAAAGGACTGAGGGAATTTTAAGTTCTTTTTGGAGAAGTACCATACAGACTCCTGCTGACTTAATTTGCAGCTCAGCTATTGCCTTTTGACTGCAGTGTTGCTTTATCTCTGTAGGTGAGACACCTCTTCATCTTGGGTGAGGCTGCGCAGCTGTGTCCAGCCAAAGTGGAGAAACGCATCTTTCTTTTGATTCAGTCCATTTTGGCTTCTTCTGTCAACGAGGACCAATGTGAGGCGCTCTCCTTACTGCCTTTAGTTTTGCATTTACAGACAACACTGTTTACCGGAAAAGCATGTTTTCATTCCTGACCTGTTCTTTCCCAGTGTCTAGTTCTCGAGATGGTGAGGAAATTCCAGCTTCTCAGCCACTGTCCCAATTCAGAGGATCAGCCATGCCTCCAGTGGTCAGAGCTCATGCATTCATTACTCTAGGTAAGTGCCATCCCGCAGTAGAAGTGTGCCCTCGTGTATCCAATTCTCAGCCTTTCTGGTTAAAGTTCTGCTCAAAAGCTGTGTCAGTTGTAACGGATAGCCACAGTGCTCAATGTTTGCGTTGCCTCAGCTCATAGCTTTTAGCAATGCAGATATCCATGGTAACAAGTTGCACAAACCATAAAAATACTGCCATCTATGCGACTGCTTCTCAAAGTGGTTAATGCATTAACAGTGATTAATAATTAGCAACGTCCTTCAGAATTGTACTGTCCTTGTACTCGGAGTTGGTCGCTGTCTGGCTGAAGGGTCATCTTACATGTAGTAAGGTGCTCAACAGAGGATGAAGAAAACCTGGTGCTTTTGGTGCAGAGCAGAATGACTACACATAGTTACTTGTTCTCCTCAGCATGAACAAAGAGCTGCTTTGTGATGGAAGCCTGGTCAAATCTACATCTCCGGCATTATGGAGAGTACTAAGTGAAAGTTCTGGTTTTGTAGTACCTCTGTGGTTAGGGACAAGTCTCTTCTCTTGCAGATAGATAGTATTATTCTTTCCTTAACTGCTTTGGGAAGCTTAATACTTTTGTACAGAGCTTAGAAACAGTTAGGGAGAAGTAATGTTAGAATGCAGGCTATTTTATATTGAGTTGGTTTAGTGATGCTTTTAGAGGTGGGTGTCTCCTTGCTATGCCTATGACAGCTGGGGCTGTTCTTTTTAGCTGCTTTGAATAATACCCTGTACACAGAAATAGTTCTCTGTGAAGGAGGGAATTTGGCATAGAGACCCACACTATAGGTCTAAGAGGAGTTTGGAAGAACTCCTTGAAGTATCATTTCTTTGAGAGATCGTGCAGATTGCTCATCAAGTTTCAGCATGTGTTTCTTGTGTATTCCCCTGTTTACTTCCTGATTCCTTTCTTGGCTTGTATTAGACTCAAAGGAGGCAGTAAGCTGGGCTGCGGTGGTTAAGAAGAATATATTCACAGCACTGACAGTCTCGTCTCTGTTTCACAGGTAAATTGTGTTTACAGCATGAGGATCTGGCAAAGAAATGCATTGCAGCTCTAGCTCGAGAACTGGAGGTGTCACATGATGTGGCTGTTCGCAATAACGTTGTCATCATTATGTGTGATCTATGTATCCGCTACACATCCATGGTGGACAGGTACATTCCCAACATATCGTTGTGTCTGAAGGACCCAAACCCCTTCATCCGTAAGCAGACGCTGATCCTGCTTACCAACCTTCTGCAGGTAAATAGAGGACCTAAGCACGTATCTGACAGCCCGCTTCAAGTACCTCTGTCGTGCTGAATACTGGCAACCTGACCAGTGGGTGTATTGCTTGTACCTTGATTAATCTGCACTTAATCAAGAAGACTTTAAACTATGTATTTTGTTACTGCTTTTTTTTTTGCTAGCTAGGCAGAAATCATATCAAGGACACTTAACACAGTTGGATAATGAGATTATTTTTAGTCAATGGTTACCTCTTTTCTTGTCTTCTCTTTGTTTCTTTGAATTCCCTTCAATTTCACTCCTATGTGAATGAATATAACAAGCATCACAGCACCTTTTTCTCCTACTGTCTCTGCTTATTGTTCTAAAGATGTTAAGCGTTGAGAGGCTCAAGATGTTTACCCTCCCAATGTTCATGTGAAGCCAACCAAGGCAGATTTGGCATGCATTTGGCTCTGAGAACAGTGTTGAAGAGCATATGTGCCTTGGGATGGGAGAACAGATTTTTCATGTTTCTACTTTTTTATTGATACCTGTGGTAAACCTAGATGCTTGCCGCTGTGATATCTATGCTGTTTAAAGCATCCTCCAAAACATTGTCGTCTTGGGGTGTTTTTTATGTACCTCCAGCTGAAGTTGTATAGCTTGCTCATTTGCCTGATGTACATTCTGGTAGGCTCCATCAGATATTGTCCTGACTACAGTCTGAAGGTTCACGCTAGGTTTTTCCTGATTCAGGTTGATAATTTATTGTCTGCCGATTTCTCACAGGAGGAGTTTGTAAAATGGAAAGACTGTCTCTTCTTCCGTTTCGTCAGTGTCTTGGTGGATCCAAATCCAGATATTGCCAGGTAAAATACTCATTTGTAAAATAATGAAGGAGTTGAAGATCAGAGATGTAGTCAAAACCACTCTCAGTCTTGCACCTTCAGCACACGAAGAAAAATTTCAGTGAGAGAGCAGATGATTATCCCGTTAACCTCTTCGCTTCTACAGTTGTTCACGCTTTAGGGTCTGCAATGGTAGCAAAGGAGTGGTGAACCTCTTTCCAAGTCATCTGAAGGTCCCAAAGTAGCAAGCTGTGTGTGTTCTTGGCTGTCTTCAAAACATGCAGCTCTGGTCTATTTTTGACTCTCAGTTATCCAGAAAAAAGGAATTTTTGAACCAAGCCTTTATGAAATCTTCCTCGTGGTTGTCTAATAGGCTCTGTCTTGAGTGCTGGTTTTGTTTTAGGAATAGGATTAAATATTCTCTTTTTTCCTTATGTGGCATGTCTTGTCTTTTTAAGCCTTCTACCACATTTTGTAATACTTTGACATGTAAGAGGAATTATGCACACTGGCTTTAAGTGCATGTTTATGAAGTTTTTGTAGGTTTCAAAGTCTCAGGCTGCTCTATTACGTGAGAAATGAGAGCGGGGCAGGTTTCTCTAAGGATGGGAGATTGTGTGGGGATGCTGAATGCAGGGGAGGCTTGGACACCTTGCTACTTGTTTCTACCTGGAACAATCAATCTGAAGATGGGTGTTTCCAGGGCCATCAACCTATCGTTGCTTACTAGTGCATATTCACACTTTCTTTTCTCTTCAGTGAGTTCTTAATATGTAAAAATGTCTTTCCAGTAGATGGTGACATTGCAACATCACGCTCCTAGAGCTTTAGCTAAGGAACACAGTGCTATTTCTTTGGGAGCCTTTTGCTTTGCATCTGCATTCAGTGACTGCATCCAGACAAAAACACGTTTTTCAAGTCTGGGATTGACTTGCAGCTCTTGCAGGACTTTTGGTGATTGACTTTTTGCAAAGTACTGTAAGTGTCTCGGCCACAATGGAATTTTTAAGTTATTTAAATAACGAAAGTGTTGTGCCTGGATTCAAGTTCAAATTTGTTTCTGTCTCTGTTCACTTTAATGGCAAAAAAATGAAGTAGTATTGTGGATGCTGAAAACCTCTTATCTCTTTCTGGATGAAAGAAGGCTTAAAGTCAATGAGCTGATACCCTTGTTCAAGCCCAGATGGAGCTGGGCAAGAATTAAATGTGGTATTGAGGGAGACTTGGCCGAGGAAAACCATCCACAAGCTTTACAGCTTGTGAACCCTACACTGTGTTTCAGGGGTGGCTCCTAGAAGCTACCTGATGATAAGTTCTTTCTTTTCCTCCTTTCCAGGTTTGGAGAGTTCTGCCTGGTGCATCTCTTACTGAAGAGGAATCCAGTAATGTTCTCCCAACACTTCATTGAGTGCATCTTCCATTTCAATAGCTATGAGAAACATGAGAAGTACAACAGGTTCCCCCAGAGTGTGCGGTCAGTTGAGCACATTTGTATCTCCTTTTTGCTAAACGGTGGGCTGTCTGGCCACGCAGCTTTTGGTTGCAGCAAAGCTCTCGTGGCACTTTATAATTATGTATGCAATAGGGTGAAAACAGCTAGGGGAAACAGCGTTAAATTAAGAGTGTCCTGCCTTCCCCATGATGCTTCTGGGAGGACTTCTGCATGTAATTTGTGGGAGTGTGTGGTATTCTAACAGGTTTATGGGTCTTGAAAGTGACATTCAAATATTCCTTGCTGATTTAAAGTCTTGTTATTTCTGTGAGTTCGCATAATGTGACTTGGCCCTTGTAAAATGTCTTGCTCTACCACAGGGCGAAGAATCTCTTCTCTCTGAAGGGAAAAGATAACAAAGAAAAAAGGATGCGTATCTACAAGTTCCTGCTAGACCACTTTACAGATGAGCAGAGGTTCAGCATTACAACAAAGATCAGCCACAGCATCCTAGGTAAGGGTCTGTCTTTAAAAATCTGGCAAAGAAAGAACTGGTGTCTATATAAAACCATTAGGCTCTCAATGCAGCTGTGTTATCTTCCTGTCTTTACTGGCACTGCTGTTTCCAGTAAAATACTTCTTCTTTCTTCCCTGTGTGTTCCAGCATGCTTTGTGGATAAGGTCCTTCCATTGGACCTGGAAGCCAGTGAGCTGCTCTCGGATACGTTTGCAGTCCTTAGCTGCAAAGAAATCAAGCTATCAACTATGAGGTCAAAACCCGATGAAGACATTCAGCCTGATGAAGATGAAATGGCAATGGCCAACGCTGTCATGCAGGCGGCACAAAAAAAGCTCATCTCACAGGTGAATGGCACTTGATCTGGTGTGGGAAGAGGGCTGGCCACCATACTGGGAGGAATTTTACCTTTCTGTGATGGAGAAACTTGCACAAAAATTATCCAAGTAACATAGCAATGCCAATGACATACCGTGCCTGTAGGCTGTTACTCAGGCTCTGTCTGTAGGCCCACTCTGATCTGAGGGCACCTGTGGAAGCAATGTGTGTTGTAAAAACAAAACGTTAAGGCTAAATTTGTGGAGGATGCTTGTACTTGAGGGGTCAGTTGGAGTGATCAGAAATGCATTTCCTCTGAAGTCAGTGAAGCTATGCTAGGCTCAATTTGTTCCCCAGATCTCTTACTGGTAAAACATTTGAGCGTAACAATGTTTTTTGGTGCACCTTTTGGCAATTTGCCTGCAGTGTGAGAACTGGCTGAATGTGTCTTAAAAGACTCCACTTAAGTTAAAAGCCTATGTACGTGCGTGCGGCATAAGAGCAGGCTTAATTGCGGTAATTCCCTTGCTATAGAGTGATAACTCCTCTCACTTAGGCCATTCATCTAACCAGAGAGTGGCTTCTCCTTTATTGCATCGTGTAACTGTTCATGCCTTGTTCCAACAAAGGTTCAAAAGAAGAACTTCGTAGAAAATATCATCCCAATAATCACATCGCTGAAGTCTTTGATGGAGCAGAGGAGGATCCCAGCTCTTAGGGACCTTATGAACTACCTACGGGTAAGGGGAAGTGTTTTCTTGTTGGGTTTTTTTTTCCTCTCTTGAGTTAATGTGTTAGATGTGCAACCAGCAATGGAACGAACAGCCTTCTTAGAAGGAAATTTAGAAGGCATATGATGTGACACTGCCACTGTGTTAAATAATGTGGGAGGTGGAGGGATTTTAGATAAGGATCTCAGTGTGTTACGTGTGAGCCTCCTCAGTGGAACGTGGGCAGAAAGCTTGAATGCTGGAAAGCTTTTTCATGTTCTGAAGTACAAATTGGAATCGAAACTCTTAGTCTGTTAAAAACACCTCTGCTCTACCAACTGGTATTTCCTTTTGCACTTAAGCAGCTGTGATCTGAATGGAGACATGAATCAGTAGTCAGGAGAGATTTCTGAAAGAGTTTAAACATTCCTTACTGCTCCAGGAAATGATGCAAGATTACCGAAATGAAATCAAAGACTTCTTTGCCGTGGACAAGCAGCTGGCAGCCGAGCTGGAGTACGATATGAAGAAATATGAAGAGCAGCTGGCCAGGGAGGAGGAGTCAGACCAAGAGCAGGTCTCGGCAGCGCAGGCAGAGGTTGTTGGTGCCATTAACTCTGTACACATATTGTCTCCTTTGCTAAAGTTTGTGTGCGCATAACACCCAGGCTCTATGTCTGTGGACCTTGTTACAGCACTTTTAACAGAATGGTTGTGTAATGTTCTCATACCTCTTTGCATTTGCTGACAGAAGCTTTGGTTTCAGAGTCATTTAGTATGCTTAGAACGACCACAAACAACACACGTTAGGCAAAGGGGAGCAGCAAACAATTAATGTAAAAAGAATTAAATTTAAAGGGAAAACCAAGTCTAATTTGCCACTGGCTGTGCTTACATGTTGTATTGCTCTCTGTTCCCAGAGTGCTAAACGTGATTAACAGGTCAAAAAGAAAAGGGTTCATTTTGTCTGACTTCAGGTGTATACAGAGTGGAAACTTACATCTGTCCTAGTCATGCAGATCCTCTTTTAAAGTCAATGTAAAGAAATAAGTATGTGCTTGGGTCAATTGTCCTGAACTATTTGAGATACCTACCTTAAGATCAGATGACTTCTACCCTGGAAGTACCTTTCTCTCTCTGCTGACTTTAAAAGAGCACCTATATATAGACCTCTAAACTAGGACATATGTATCCCATCAAAACTTCCTATTCGCTTCTTGTTAAAATTTTGGCCAATAATTTCTTTCTCCCTAGCACCCCTTTATGTCCATCACACAAAGAGCTGTTCTTAATCACACAGCATGTAGGTCTAAGCATCTTGTATCTAGGGTTTTCTATGCTTGTATCCATTGTTAGACGTGTGATCTTTTCTCCTGTTTTCTGTAGCAACCTCCATCTTTGGAGACAGCTGTACCTTCTGGTGGCTGGAATAATAATGCTCAGTCTCCTGTAAGTGGGAGACAGTCCTTGCCACCTGGATCAAGTCCTTCCTCTGTGCCTTCTGAGTTTAGTACACCTAGTGCTGATGTTCGGAAACAGCCGTTACTCGGTCGCAGGTACGTATATTACCGGTTAGGATATTCTGCAGGGCTATTGCTTTGCTTATCCACTCCTTACTTAGTGGTATGAAAGTCACCAGTGTTGCAGCATAATCTTCTGTGTTACATTTGGTGCTTAAGATCATAAGGGATTGGGAGGGGACAGGTCCTTCTCCTCATTACATGTATCTCATCTGGGCTTGCAGAAGGAAATCACTTCACTATTTCTGTCATGTTTTTTGCCCTGTAGGCCAGCATCCTTGAACACACTTGCCATCCTGAACTCTGCCAGGAAAGCAATGGAAGCCAGAAGCAAGCAACGCAGCAAGAGTGTTGGAAGAAGTTTATCGGCTGTATCACTTCCATCAAGCGCAGTTGGCAGCAAGCAAGGTAGGAAGCTTGCTGCAAACTCATCTGGCATTGGACTAGATCTAGTTGACACAGCCTGATTGTTAGACCCTTGAGGTCTCTAAGTGAATACATTTCTGGTCTTAATTATTTCCTTGTTGTTTCTAGTATCCTTTCAAAGCCTGAATCAGCAGTCTAACGGAGAAAATGTTTCTGTGGTGGGCCGTGCAATCAGCACACCAGAACGTAAGTGTAACCCAGAGAAACCCTTTCCAAATTGGGCTGAGCACTCATTCGCTGAGAGAGGTAGCAATGCATGGCTCCCTTAAAGAGCAGAGAAAATTAGTCATTGGTAGCTATGGATTATGTATTTATCTAAATGGCTGTAGTAAATAAGAACCGTTCTGAAACTGAAGGTCTCAGATGAATAATGTACATAGGAAAGGACAGTCCAATACGGTCTCCATTTACATGTCACAGGGTATTGCAGTACTGAGTCAGTGCTGGAGAACTTTTATTTTGGGCTGCTGAAGTAACAGAGCTACTGCCTTTTCTTCCTTCATCAACTCTGGGGTGCCGAGGAGGCATGTTGTCGTGGTTCCTTAATAGCATACATTGCCCAAAGTGTGCAAGATTCTGTTGCATTGAGACATTTGCTCTCCTTAAGTCTGGAAGCATAGCTTAGCATTTTTAGGCTGAATTACAGAACCCTGCCATGGAGGAAAATACTCAAGGTCTGGTCCTTTTCAGCTCTAAGATAGGGGGTTCCTGTTGTCCAAACAAAGGATCTCAGGTGAACCACAACCTGCTTCTAGAGCAGGCAGTGACTTGTGACAATTGCAAGAGAACACAGAGATCTGCTCAAGTGGGATTAATAACCTGCACAGTCATTTCTGAGTCTGTGTGTGTGTGTTCTACCCTAAGAAAGAATTGAACTGAGCATTGGAGAAGGAATGATTTTGGTTTTTTTACTCTGCTGTGGAAATTAAAGTAAAAATACACAGAGAGGAATCTCTAATACACAAATTGTGAGAGTCTGCTGTGCTTATGTCCACTGCAGCTGAATTGCCACCTCACAAAACCTGACCTTCAAAAGTTAGGTTTTATTGGAATGCTTTCTGACAGCCCCGCAGCATTCTGCAGTGTTGCTTTCTGCAAGCGGAGGAGGCAGTTATAGTAAGACACAAATGGAGCTGAGTTCCAGCAGTAGATTCCCTTCCTTTATGTCAATTCGCTGCTGAACTCCTTTAGGGCATCTCTGTTGTAGTGCGAATTGTGAGTGTGGTGAACACCCTCACGCGCTCTGGAGAGCTCCAGTTAAGCTGGGAGTATAGGTGAGTGTCTGACAGGTCATCTCTCATTAGGCAGTTGTGAATTGTTGTGGGGAGGGGTTGATGTTCCAGAAGCATACGTACCTGACTGCACTCTTTGCCTGTGCAAATACCTGACCTGCACGCACACAGGAGAGCAAACGACATGTAGCCAATAAGGCAGTCAGCTATGCGGCAGTCTGCAAATACCTGACATCGCGAGCAGGCAGGAGCAAACCAGCGGCAGTGATGTGCATCCACTGGAAAATCTGACCCTTCTCTTCTCTGTATGCTCCACTGTTTGGCTAGATTTGTCTGCCTCAGTGTTTTTCTTTGCTGCCTGAGCAACAAGCAGTGATCTTTGTGCAAAAAAACTGGGGGCATGTTTTTAGAGAGCAGAAATCTTTAAGCGCCATATCTCTGTCTGGAAGCTTGCACGGCTGTTTCTCTTAAGCACCATATGGTGAAAAAGGAGGAAGAACGTTAATCTGCAGTGGTACTGGGGCTGAATTCCTACTTTGCTTCGAGGCAGCATGTGTCCTTCAGCGGGGAGACAAACTGTACAGAGCAGTATCATCACTTAAGTTAGCGTGTGTTGAGCCATCTGCATGGTGGTGCTGGGTCTTGCAGGCTGGTAGACAATCAAAATAAAACATTTTTATTTCTCTGGTATATCATTCTAAAACTATTGGAGATGCAGTTCTTTGTAAACCATTTTGTACTTGAGAAGTTAAGAACAGCTGTCTCTTCTCTTTACCTCATTCGACTGTTCTGGCTGTTGCTCTCTCCCCTGCTGTCTTTGGGTCTTCTTCTCAACTCCTGCTCGTTACTTTGAGAATGGCTAAGTGGGTCTGGGCAAGTGTAGATTGCTTCACTGTGGTACATAAACACATGTTGTGAAGACACCACCTTTGACTGCCCTACTTGATGACAGTTCTCCACCATTT
Source organism: Aptenodytes forsteri (assembly GCF_000699145.1). Taxonomy (NCBI): domain Eukaryota; kingdom Metazoa; phylum Chordata; class Aves; order Sphenisciformes; family Spheniscidae; genus Aptenodytes; species Aptenodytes forsteri. The sequence continues at coordinate 1,326,517 of NW_008795485.1, forward strand.
CCTTCCTCCCTTCCTGCCTTTCACATAAACTTCTCTAATGAGAAGTTAATACCAAGATAACTTGTTAAGGCACACACTGCACAAAGTCAGGACACTTGCAGGTCAGTCTTGAGAGATGCAGAGGCCAACTAAGGCAGATAGATCAAGTTGGATTTCCACTACAAGCTTCAGTGATTCCCTTCCAGGACAGGGAAGTAGTTAAAGAGCAAACCCAGTTAGTCTGTAGAGAGAAGTCCTTTTAGCAGAGTTTCCAACTCCTGCCCTATAAAGCGCTTTCTACCTTAATTCCTTGTGAAAGATTGTGGGAAACATGATCATAAAACAGAGCGTTGAGTAAAGTAAAATCTGAATATTGTGACATCTCTCCTGAGATAAATGACAGGAAAGAGACAGCTGACAACTATGGCCTATTCAGGCAAGCTAAATTCTACCTAGCTTCCTTGTCAAGTGATTCCTCTTTTCTGGCTGCTGGCAGCTCCTTACGGAAGGGCTGTTCAGGTCCTTTGTCAGTCTTCAGGGGCCGCGTATTCTGCCTTGACTAGGCAAAGCAACTGGTCTGAATCTAATGTGGTGTGAAAGATGGCAAAGCTTGAATGGAAGGTGTGGCTCTCCCACCTAGGTAGGACAAGGAGGTGCATGACTGAGGTCCCATATTTAAATTAATGTCCTCCACGTACAAGGAAGGCTGTAAGTCTGGAGTATGAAGCTGATGTGCACAGATGGCCCATCAGATTCAGCACATAGTTTTGAGGCAGGACGGGAGACACTGAGATCTGCTGGGCTAGAAAAGAGAGATGTATATGTGCTTGCAATTAACTGGATATACTTAACTCTGTGACACTTAAGTGTTCTACTACAGCATGCCTTGTCCTCTGGCTATGTCACAAGCTGACTGCTAATATGTGCTTTTTCTTTCAGAGACCATTAATGACTTGACTTTTGGTGCTGGGGTCAGTTATATCAGCTTGACGCACACACCCGGTTCAGCTCCAGGCAAGTTATCTTTGTGATTCTAACTTGAGGGGGGGAGAAAAACCCAAATGATCAAATCTGTGGCATTTTTTAAAATATGAAAATATATGCATTATTTGCAGAGAAGAAAGAGGCTGAGGACGAGCCAAGAGATATTATCTGTTTGACATCACCAGAGAAACCGTAAGTTCAACACAGGTCTGAAACAGCAATCACAGTGAGAAAGACTGGTAAAGTGTTTTAAAATAAATGGTCGTTCTGCTTCCTTCTTCTAGCCCATCCCTGCCACGGGAGTGGAAAGTGGAGTCCCCAGCAAGGAAAAAAAGCAGCCAACGTGTCCCTCTGAGACGGTCCCAGCGGAGAACTCCACTGAAACCAGACAATTGATCCTTTCATTGAACTTTTGTACAGAATCATCATGTTGCCTGAAATCTGTCCTTTTCCTCTGTAATTACAAATCGTTGTGGGCACACGTCCTTCCTTATCTATTCTTATTTGGTTTTTACATGAAACTGTCTAGAATATGGGCATACAAAGCCTGCATTAACGCATGTATGTATTATAAGCTGCTGCTGTTGACAAAGCTCACTGGAGTGCTAGAAAACTGCAGTATAAAGGGAGGCTTGCTCTTCACTCACAGGATGTATAATTTGTCCATTTGGAAAAGTAAAAGCATAATATTGCCACAAGCTTAGCAATAAATGCATTTATCACAGCTTGCAGGGAAGTGAGTGGCTCGGCTTATTCACTCGATCCCTCATTGTCCCTCTTGGTAATATACTAGAGTTGCTTTAATTTTAACAAAGGTAAAACAGCTTGTCACTGCCACACCCCTAAATCTGGTAATTGCACGCTACATCACCTCTTATTTATTGTGCAAACTCCTGCCTGTATGAACAGCCTTAATGTTCTTTTATATGGAATATTTCCATTCTTGAACGATGTTATTTCCAACTATTAAAATTTTATGAAAATAAATGGTTACAGAATTAATTCCACCCACAACTTCTCTCCTCTTCTTGATCTGACAGAGAAATTATTTTTTTCTATAGATTTCTACAGCCTCAAAGTCGCTCCTACTACGTCGCTGGTATCTTAGGCATTCAGTTCAATTAATGTTGGACCCAGCAGCTTTTAAATATAGACTCTTATCTGACTGCAAGCAGGATATGAATAACTCACTAAAATCAAGGTTGGTAAGTCTTATGCATAGCTTTGTGCTCTGCACAGATAACTTGTTTCTAGTAAATGCGCTGTGTAAATGCTGGAATCTGACCATTCCCGAGTCTCTCTGATGCCATGTTAACCTAACTGAAGTTTTTCCGTTGTTGACTTCTATGACAAAGCTCTTGCTCTAGATTTCATTGGAACTTGAAAATGGAATCTGTTTTACTCATGATGGTTTGTCTTATTCAGGCATGAACAACAGAAATGGAGTAGGCTTTTCTATACAAGTGGAAACAAAGAGGCTGAGCGTGCTTTTGCCACAGCCCTTCCAGAGGCACTTACCTCCTGCACTGGAATCCTATAATCTGCCCTCACTTTCCCTGTTCTGTTTTGAAGATCAGAGAAACCTTCAAGTGAGGTTAAACTTTATTCTCAAAATCAAAGTCAAAACCTGGGAGCAGGGGACGTATGGAATGGCTTTGGCTTAAGCAATGGTCAATTATGGCCGCATCCATTTGTTTTGTACCTTCTCTCCTGCCTTAAAATATTATTTAACCGCTCTGAATGGTAAACTGGAATAGTTTATTTCCTAATTTGTGCTTTTCTAGTTTTTGTTCTGTCCTCGAGCAGCATTGAGATGAGCCCTGCGAGCATGAATCTGTCTTCTCTAGAGAAGAACCAGGGATAGACAAATGTCCAAGAACAAACTGATAAACAGCAACATACCTTGGACTTTCTGTAACCTTCAGTCCAATACAAGTAAATGAGTGCTCTGACAGAAGAGACTTTCCCTTATTTCACTGAATTGAAGACAGAAGCTTCCAGTAATATGGCTGTTTAAAAACAAAACCAAAACCAAACAAAAAACCCTACAAGAATGCTTTATAGCTTGGTATTTATGTAAAACATTCTTGGCAAAGTTAAACATAATACATTAGTACAAACCTGAATATTATTCACAATGATACAATGAATTCCATCAATCAGATCTCATGAGCTGTATCAGGGGGATCATCTCCCCTTCTCTCGTTAGAGATGCCACTGTCACATTTTAGAACTGAAAAATAAGTCTTGATTCTTAGCTTGCTGGCTTTTCACATGAAGGCTGCCTTTGGCTCATGGTAAGACTGTAGATTGTGCTCCCATAGTGCCCAGAGCTACCCTGATTCAAACCTTTTCTTTCCCTTATTATAGGTATCCTAAAAGCAGCATAGAAAAGGAGTAGTGGATATACAGAAGGTGCAAAGGAATGTTATGCTCACTACTGTCAGATTAGAGGCAGCATGCAGCCAGTGAACAGTACTGTGTGGCTTGGTTGAAGAGCATGTCTTAAGAAGGTAACCATAACATAGTCGCAAGATAGCAGTGGTAATGTCCGAGTTACACAGAGAACGTATGGTTATTGCTGCCCCATCCTTATTTTTACTTTCATTAGCAAAAGGAGAGGTGGTAACACTTTGTTTAGGCAAAACAAATGCAGCAATGGCATGTCCAGCGAGGCCCCTAGGAAACAAAGCAGATTAATGTAGAACACTAAAAAATAACACTGACAGTCCAAATCGTCAAGTATCCAAAATACTGTATACAGGAAAAGTTAAGACAACTCAATTCATATTGGAAATACAAGAACACTAATTATGCTACATTAAAAAAAATTCTTAAACCACAGCACAGTTCTAGTGTTGCATCCACGTCTTGCAGTCCTATATTACCCAATGCTGTTCAACACTATCAACATACATGTTTCTGGGAAACACGCCTTTCCAATTATTCTCTCTAAAGGCAAGAAAACTAGATTTCTTTTTTTTTCTTTTACCTTCTAGAGAAAAGTTGCAACTGACACTACAAAAGTGCTTTTGTATCGAGCTTTTGCTTTCCCAACTCCAGAAACAGTTGCCTTGGCTATGCAGTTTAAATCTGTAAAGTTGCCATAGCTGTCACACTGTGTTAGTGCTTTAGGGAACTTGCAGAGGGGTAGCAGACATTGAAGTCACTCTGTCACCTTGTTGGAACTGAATCCAAAAGCCATTCCTGGATATTTCTTGCAACAACAAAAACAAAGTGTTGGTCGCTGGCAAGAAAAGTAAGTTTTATATATAAAAAAGTTGATAGCTCCTGCCATAAATTTACAAAAACTATCCCTGAGTGACTCTGTTCTGTGTCTGGTAAGACCTCTTGTGACAAGGAAATTGCTGAAGCTAGCTTAAGAGGAAAGAGATGCTGTTCCACCAGCAGTTTTTTATTACACTTTGAAATAATACTGATATGCTCTGACAGTGCCGTACTATAGCAATACTTGAGCTCCTCTCTGTAGCTTAAAAAGTAAAAAAATAGCTACGTTAAACACTGCTGGCATCGTGTATTTACACTTTAAATAGAAAAGTTACCTTTTCTGAAGTAATCAAAATAGATCTTTGCAAAAAATTTAGAATGTGGGATTTTACAAAATAAATGGAGAAGGTAAAAAAGCTTGAAGACATCTCAGTACCTCTTATGGGAATCTTAGCCCCTGAAATTATTTGGCTTTAATTTTCCTGAAAGGGATGTCTTAGCACTAGGTTCTCTGCCTCCACTCTAAGCCTCTTTAAAACACCACAAGACGCAAGAGGCAAGCCTGCTTTGTGCAGATTAGAATGAGGGGTTACCTGCGTGCAATGGGTTCTCTACAAAGCAGTGAACGGAAGCAATCCTTCTGGCCTGATGCTGCCCGTGTTTCATGTTAAATGGAGTAACGAGAATTCAGTAAGTTTACAAAAGGGCTGAGAACATTAGTTGCATTTACTGCATCGGTATCTGTCACTGTAGGCTATTCAGATATCCCGTTCTGCACCTGAGCAGTCAGAGTCAAAAGCGCAAGACAATCACAAATGTGTAAAAGTCACCAGCCAGGCCTGGGCAACAAGCTGCTGAGAGGAAGACTCCCCCTTGCATGGATAAATCTTATTCTTTGAAGTCCGTCTATTGCCGTATCAGCACCTTTTTTGTCTACTAGTAATTTGTACTAGTAATGTCTACTACACGTTTACCTAACGCTGTTCCCCTGGTTGGTTTGCACATTGTGGCTGTGTCCCTGCAGCACAAACAGAAGGCAATTCCACAAACTTCCACAGCCCGGTCTCTTGGGAAGTATTAAAACGCTTCCTTAGTCCAAGGACAGGTTTAGGTGATCCTGTTGGTATCTCCGGAGGCAGGGGAGATGCAAGTTGGGCAGTGAGGAGTTACTTTAAACTTTGGCAAAGAAAAAAAAGATATACAGATAGCTAGCTATCAAGTTCTTGTGTGTTCCAAACTCTTCCAAGCGCACTTAATTCATCTTTTGCTCTCGCTTTGAGTTCCTGGAGGAGGTATTTTCACACTTGCTTTTGCTGGTTTGCAATATTCTTTTGGTGTCTTATATGACAAATGAAGACTTGTGTCTGAAGTCACCCTGCAACAAAACAGTTCCGGATGTAGGAAGGATCTAGTGGCTTTTCCAGGCACCTCTTTGTTCCTGCTGCCCCCGACTGCAACATGCCCATGAAAGGTACATCCAATCTGCGTAACTTCTAGCATTCGGTCTAGGTAGCACCCCCTTCCAGCTGGTAAGGAGAGGGAGACACCAGTCATACCGGCCAGGTGCTCCTTCTCCTATTGTCCTCCTTGCATGCCAAGGCATGGCAGGGGACCTTCTCATTCCCTCTTCAGTATCTCTGCTAACAGGGAGAGGCTTTCTCTGATCTTAAGCTTAGTGATCTAGTCAAATCCCAAAATGCACATTTTCTTGTAAAAGCATCATGGCCTGCCCACTTAATCCAATGAAACTCATCCTCAGGGGGTCAAGCCGTAAGATGACTGAGACAGAGCAGAGCTGCATTTGATAGCTCTTGGCATCAGTCACTTAAGGCAACTTAAACTGTTCGTCATTTCTAAGGAAATGACTCAGCCTTCACCCTTCTGTTTTCTCTCTGTTCTACATCCTCGCTTCTGAGTGGTGCCCGCTCTAAGAAAGTCTGTAGGCCCTAAAAAAGCTAGTAGTCCTCTGCCCACCCTCCTCCTCTCCCAAACAGAGAGATGTTAAATGCAAATCATTTGTTACCTCATCATCTGTCCGGATATAGTTAACGCCATCAGGTTTTGCTGGAGTCTTGTAGCTGAAATAAAGGAAAAGATCTCATTTCTGGGACAAGGAGACTGCAGGATTTTGGAGGGGAGGTGCTGAGAAAGATGAAAATGAGGAAGAGCAGCCGAATGAAAAGAAAGCAGAGAGAAACCCAGCTCATTGCTCAAATGATAGATCTGTGCTTATTCCATCATTCATCATGACTGGGATTTTTTCTTAATTCCCCTTCAGCACAGGGTAAAAAGATTGCTGTATATTTCCACAAGACTAACTCTGCAAAGAGATTAACCGATTCTTTTCTGGGCTCTTCTGCTCTGGTCCCTGTGCGCTATCTTTCTGTGTGCCTCCTGCATTGTTTCCTGTGGCAATTATAAAGTTCATTTTAAACCTTCACTGCCAGATGCCTTCAGCATTTTCCTTAGTTATAAGGAAGCGCTACTTGTTTGCGATCCCATAGGAATTCATAATTTATATACGACTGTCAAGTCCAGTGTATGCCAACCCTCAGCTGCATTTAAATAGGGTATTTGGAGCTTTTTCTGAAAAACCAAACCTAACCAAAAAAGACAGGACTTCTGCTGAAAAGCAACATTTAACAGAACAAATCTTATCTGGTGAGAATCCTGGTTTTACATATATTATCTCTTCTACAGATTCTGTAAGGTATCAAGGCTTGTTTCTGATGCTAATGCTGTTGTTTTTAACATTTTAATGTGCATTCTAAAATGGTTGTTTTTAATCCCAAATTTAGGTTCTCACAACTAGTGAGATTTCCTGCAGAGAGCCTACTCTTCTGCATACATTTTCTATGCATGTCCTGATGCTTTAAACTAATTGTGCAGTGAGCTCTGTTCATTAAATTGTAGACCTCATTATGCCAACAGCACATAACCTATCGGACAAACACCTGTAGGCATTTAATTGTGCTGGTCTCCCCTTCCTGTGCAAAGCGTGAGGATATTAGAGCACGGCTTTCGCTCCTCTGTCTGGTTTTGGTAGGAAGCACAAGAGGAGCCATACCAAAATTCTCCCTTAGGCAAATAAACCTTCAGCATGGTGCAGGGTTTACAGTGGGGAATTGGATACTTCAAGAATTGGGTTGGCCTGTAGTCTTTGGTACAGAACTAGGAAGAAATATGTCCAAGACAGGCACTGAAATACATTTTAGCCACCAGTTTCTGACGCCCTTCAGACTCCTTCATGCTAGGGTGTGGGCGCAGGAACTTGTATAAGAACACTTTGAATACCAGCTTACCTTTCCCCACTCTCTTTGCTATTTGCAAAGTAACCCCTTCTGTAGGCGCAGCAGATGCCAAGAGTGATGAGCACCAAAACTGCTAGGACCACCAGGACTCCACCAATTATCCCACCAATATTGAGGTCATCTGGCAAAGAGAGAAGCCATCATCCAGTATTTCTTTAAGGCGGTAGCAATATTCTAGCTTTACATACACTAAAATGACATCTCTTGAATATTTTAAGCAAACCCCAATAATTCATAGGGAACTAGCGAGTCCCTGACTCCAAGACTAAAACTGTTCATGAATCTGAACAGTGTTCTAATGTTTCCCTGAATTTTTAGATTTTTTTTTTTCTTCCTGTGTTTGGGGCTATGAGAAAGCAGGAAAGACTTAATACTCTAGGATGTCCCCCTTCTTTCCCTATGGTGATGGCAATTTATTTATGGTGATATATTAATCAGCATTGATGAAAAGTATGTAGAGCCACTCACAGACTTCCATCTCCTGCTCCTCACACTTGGCAAAGCCAGCATCGTTTGTTGCTATGCAGGAGTAACGGCCTGTGTCTCCTTTGTGCACGGCATGGAAAACCTGGTGAGGAGAAAGGGGGTTAGCAGGACGTGAGAGACAGAAGGCACTGTGAAGGTATAAGCATGTATAAGCAACTCTCCATTGCCCAGGCTTCACGGTGGGCTGTGAGACATCTTCCTTCCCTCTTTCTAAAAAGGTGTGTGGTATTGGCAGTGATCAAAACCAATCAGCTAGGGTAATACCTTCTTCTGTCATTAATCTTCCCTTTCCCAAGTCATCCAGATCCTAGAACACCTAACCTTCTTCAAATTATACCTTCTTTGAAAGCCATGCAATGACTTTTTTCTTTTACAAGTGACCTTAAAAATAACCTGTCCAGCGAAACAAGTCTTGATTATGTCTGTAAGGGCATTACCAGAGTGCCTGTGGTGGGGTTCAAGGTGTAGGAGGAATTCTGGAATTTGGCATTTGATTTCGTGTCTGGTGATAAAGGTTCACTGTTGCGGTACCAGCTGTAAGTGGACTTTGGGTAACCTTCATTCTCGTGGCAGTGAAGAGAGGCTGTCTTGCCAACAGGTACAGCTTTAGGCACAGTGCATCTAGGAGTCATAGGTTTCACTGTGGGAAAGACACAAACCATGTGAATGGCACTGCTGAGTAGAACTAAATAATTTCTGATATACTTTCTAAGATGGCTGTGCTACAAAGGCATCAAAACTTTCCACTATTTCCAGCTGGTTTTAAATGACAAATTCCAGAGTCTGTTGAGTGCCACTGTTTCAACTCTGGAGAGACTCACGGCCTCTTCTGTTAGCTAGCAGTGCTTGCAGAGGTATCTGGGTTTAAAGTAATACCTTGGACTGTAAGCTGGATATTAATCTCATCTATGGTTTTAGTATCAGAAGGTGCTGCCACTTCGCAGCGGTATGTGGCAGTGTCCATCCGGGTGGTGTTTTTAATCACCAGCGATGTCTGGCTCAGAATTTCTGCACGAGTCGCAAAGTCTCCTGATACAGAGGAAAAAGAGAGAAAAATTTCAGGGTAGTCACACAGACTAACTTTAGGCATCTGAATTAAGTGGTTGATCTTGGACTCTTTCTGGAGTCAAGAGAACCACCTGAAAGGAACTCGATGCTCTAAAGTTAGGAGCACACCCCTCACCAGTGACCACAAAGGAAACCAGTGCTGCTAACCATATAAGAGGATGAACTGGAAAGCACCACCCCAGAGCTCAAAAACTGTGCCAAAATTGGACTTCCAAGACAGCGTCAGGTCTTGTCTCCTTTGGAAGATTCATTTGAATGTGGCTGTTGGTCCCATCTAAAGTGTTGGAGTAATTCCAGATGGAGTCAAGCCCTACTGGCAGTCCTGTGTTTGAGTTTCACTGTCAAGCCAAAGAGTCTGGCTTCTAATGACGTGCTCCCAGGATGCTGCAAAGCACTGTGCTACCTCAGCAGTAAGCACTGACAGTGCCAGACAGAGATCCCTTCTGAAGTGCGGGTGGAGCCCTCCAGTTCCATATGGAAAGACAGGAGGGGTCAGTGTCTGGTCCCGAGAGCTCAGACACCCAGTGACCTCCAGCAAGGACCGACAGGTGCTGGAGAAGGGACGCTGTAGCATTTGCTTTCTTACCCAAGAAGTATCTCCTACATAGGATCTCACTCCAGCTCTTTGTGGCTCCCTACTGTGAACTGTCAATAATGAGGGCAGAGAGCAAAGAACATCCTGCTCTCTCTCCATCTTGCACTTCGACTGCTGAACACTAGCTCCAGAAGAAAGCAGCAAGACAGCCAGAGGTCCTGCCTTTAAAAGACTTGTTTGTTCTCAGTTGTATTGTTTCTGAGGCTGTTTTGGAAGTCTAAGAACAATGAATCTTCATACCCTGCATTTTATTGTCAAAAAATACGTAAGAGGTTTCGCCATCTCGGATCTTCTTCCACTCGATTCTGGGATGTGGTGTTACGGTGGATTTAATGATGCAGGACAGCTCAACGCCTAGCAGGAGAAATAAAGGAAATACAGATTAATAGGAAGCAGCTGTATTTTTGCTCTGCTTTAAGCAGTTTTGCACAGTGTTTTATTAGGAGATGCTGCCCACAAAGCAACGCCTTCTCTTTCATCTGCCTCACAAACAGAAACACTGCTGGGTTCCAGGAGCTATTGGGGAAGGTGGATTTTGGCCAGCAAAAATAATAGCCGAACAGATACCAACTATGGAGAGAAATGAACACACTGTTCTCTACAGGCTCTAACTTACAGCAAACAAGACCTTAGGACAGGGTGAGTCCACAGCACTGTCTTGCTGCTAATCAGAGCCTACAATGTGAGTCAGGGATGCAGAATCTCCCTGGGTGGTGTCTGGTAATGTACTGAGGACCATGATGCCTGGGGATAAATTCAGCAAACCCGCTCCCCTTTGAAGTAGGCATTGTCATCTCCATCTCCTCTGCAGAAGAAGGCATCACAGCAGGGTTGAGAGGTGGCTTACCCAGTATCGCGTTGCACGTCTGTAGTAGGGCCAAGATAAAATATAAATTTCCCGACCTCCTTTTCAGTATATTAATTGCAAGGCGACCGCCTTTCCTCTTTTTGGGATCCAGTTCAAAAAAGCACTTAGGCAGACACTTTGTAATGCCAATGGCTTGCAAGGGACTTCAATAAACCATTTCAATCAAGTGCTTTGCTGAACAGGGAGAGATACAGATGTATTCTTAAGCACTTTTCTGAATCTCAGGCTCTCGGTTGTCCTGCCTCCCCCAGGAAACCAGATACCATGAGCAGGAAGCAAATTTTTCTCAATTGTTTGGACTGATGCAAGTCCCCAGGCAGAGGGCAGTGCAGCCATCGCGTCAGGCAGCCAGCGGGCCCCCGCAGCACTCACTCTGGAATTCCTGCACCACGGGCTTGGTGTTGCTGGACGTCAGTTCCACAGCCAAGAGTCTGTAGCCTGGAAAAACAAACAGAAGGTAATAAGAAATAGCACAGCTCATAAGTCACCCAGCTACAAACACACTGCCTGCTGAGAAATCTTCTCAGCCAGCTACAAGGACTAACTTCCCTAGATAAAACCTATTCCTGGCTACTAATGCCGGTCCAGCAGGCCTAAGTTTATTTAGGAGTTGTGGTGTAAATACAGGAAAATATAATTGTTAGAAGTAGCAATTAAAGAGGATTAACATAATGGCACAAAACCAGTGCCAGCACAAGCCATTTCCTTGTGCCTTATGCTTATTTAGATGGTAAAGGAACTCTTACTCTGACAATGCAAGAGTGAATGTATTATTTTGCAAATTAATTTGATGATCAGGAAAAGACAGGAAGCAGACCAACCTCAAGAGTTCCGGTCAGCTCGTAGAAGATGAAATGTGCCAGGCCTCTAACATACGCTGATTAAAGATGTAATCGGCGTATGTTAGAGGCCTGGCACATTTCATACATCTTTAAGTATTTTTAAGACTCAGCGTGGTAATGTAAAATGCAAGGTAGGAAATCATGAAAGGACTGCAATTCAGGAGAAAACAGAGGAGTTCAGCTCTTTGGGTAGAGTCCCAGCCAGACTGACACTGGGACAAAAGCTCAGTCACGCAATGCTGCAAGGCACCCTTATACCACAAGCTATTGCCCTTTACTGTACTTCTTGCGCTGAGCACCAAAATGCTTCCAATTAACACAGTAATTTTCCATCTTTCGTGTATTATTTTCTTTTGAAAAATCTGCCTTCTGCGTCTTTTCTGCTGTGCATTTCACCGGAGCAGGTACCAACAATCACGCGCTACTGGATAGCCACGCTCACAAACAGCTCTCCTGAGGGAGAAGGAAACAAGCAGGCAGTTTCCCGCACGGCGCAGTAGGAAGAAAGCGAATCAGACAGCAGAGGCAAGCCATGCCTTCATCACAGAGGGTATTTTGTAACCAGGTGTTCTGGTTGTTGCAAAGCCCATCACCTCTCAGTCAGACTATGATATTCTGCAAAACACAGGCTGCTCCAAAGCCCTGTCTTACAGGAGGAGGATACGTACTATAGTCGGTGCCAGATAACCAGCTACAGGGGGATGCCATGGCCTCATACGCAACTTTGCTGTTACAAATCCAATCAGAAGTTTATTGAAATCTAGGGGAGGATGCCCACCGACTTCACTGGACTTTCGATCAAACAGCAAGTTAAAGATGATGGAAACCAGTGCCTCAGTGACATGAGAATGACATGAGTGACATTACTCGGAGTAAAAAAAAGTCGTAACAAACCTGAATAGAAAGCAGAAAAGGCAGCTGAAGGGAGATATGGAGAAAGAAACGCTCTTCAGCATCATGACAGACAGTTGGAAATTCCTGTGTGCTGCCCTTCAGGGTGGAAAGCTTTTGGACAGAGAGAATCTGACAATGCAGGGGCAAAATTCCTCTGGTGGAGTGAATCAGACAGCATAACAGAGCCAGGGCAGCAGTCTGAGAAATACCCAAGAGCTGCGAAGGCCCTCCCACTGAAAGCTCAAGGGCCTTGAACACCTAAAATCCTTTCAGCATTTTTGAAATGTTCCCTGCCGATTCTTATCCCTCGTTGTTCCTTAAATGCTGATGCCTTCCTCGGTGCCTTGGCTCTCGGTGCTTATACCCCAAAGACCACTGGGGAGAGCTGGAGTTCAGCAAGGCTGAGAAGCTGCCTTTGTGTACAAAACAATTGTTACTCACATAAAAGCCACTGGCTCATGCAAACTAATAGTTGGCCCAGCCAAAACTGCTCTTAGCAGGACCTTTCCACGCCTCCCCCTTCTGCACTTGAGACATTCATGCAGCATTTGGGAGAAATCCAATATTGAACGACGATGACAATGCTCTGGACTATAACGTAGCTATTTGGGAGAAGTCTTGTGTATCAGAGCTGAAATAACAGGGCAGTGCAGTGAGCGCTTTCCTTTCAGTCTGCTTATGCTTTACTTCGGAGAGCCAGGAGAACGCCATTTTCAGCGCTGGTTCCCAGCAGGTCAAAGCAGGTGCTCTGGTCTTGGTTTGTTTCAGTCAGGAGGTGGTCTAAGCAACCACGAGTAATTTCTTCAACTCTGCTGTGAAGCAGAGTCCATTTTCATCAGGCCTGGTGCTTCCAGACCTACCCCTTGAAAAAAGGTAATTACGCCACAAGACGCTGACACGTTCCTTTCCCTCTGTTCATCCTTTGATCCTCTCAGGTGTTCTGTCTGGGGTTGTGATCCTTGCTTTGCTCCCTTGTGAGCATAAACAGATTTCACTGATCCCAGCAAAACCCCACAGCATTAGAAGTAGCTAGTCACCAGAAGACAAAAAACAATCTTGGGAAAATCCTTTTGAAATCTTTGGACACGTTTTCAACAATAGTGTAGGGCACTTCATACAAACAAGGCATTTGATTGCTTCTGCTGTGAGATTCCTGCTTCTGGAACCAAGAGAGCTTTTCTTGAAGGCCCAGGCCTGAGCACTCAGCTTAACTGTGGAGATCCTGGTTGGCTTCCTGCCTGGGACAGGTGGCTCTGATAATGCGTTTGGCTCAGTTTTCAAAAGGGGGGAAGTTGTAGGTTCTGCCTTCTTCAGAGACAGCACCCTCCTTCATTGGGGAACTGCCTTACAAAGACACTTTTACAAATGATAGCTTTCTTCTAAGACCTGAAGCAGCAGATGACTATAGAGAGTTGCACTGCACCTGCAGAGCCGCAGAAGGCAGCTTGCACAGCATCTATCTGGTCTGTATTATCCTATAAATCTTCCTTTTGGAAAAGCTAGAGAAAGATGGGGAGGGAAAGGGTTCCTCGTTCCTTAAAGGAAACTTGATGTACCAGTTTGTTTTTTGTTATACGTTCTTGCTGACACAAGATCTTTTTCAGAAAAATTGTCCCCCATCAAGTAGATAGCATGGTAAGAGTCCTACTGAAGTACATCTACTGTAACTACTAAGTTCAGCTGAAGGTGGAGATAGTAATACCACGATGCTGTGTTACTCTGAAGGAGTTATGACTCTACAAGCATTCACTCCAAGACAGTGGGACTCCATCAAACTCCAGCCCCATCTCATTTCTTGGAAATTGTTCACAGCGGGCTTTTTCCCACCCACTAAACACAAGAGATTTAGGTCTATCCCTCAGGCACAAAGCAGGATGACAGCAGATTTTAGAAAGGAGCTAAGTCCTTAGAGACTGTCTGAGAGGTTCTGACATTATTACATGTATTGACTGTGGGCAGAGATCAATGTGGCTGCTTAAATCACTGCTAAGACAGATTTATTCTGTGTGTGGCAGAAGAATACTGCAAGTAGCATGTTCTAAATTACAAGAAGGCTACAGCTATGCAGGGAGCGAAACAAAACAAAAACCCCAAGGGACCAGGCAGATTGCAAAGCAGGAGCAGGTCACCTTTACAGCTCTTCTTAGCGTTACTTTGAGGTATCCCTTGTTCACCAGTCTCCATGGGGCTGGAGGAATCTGCACCAAGCCAGTGCTGCCCAGCTGTCAGCACTCTCCTGTTGAAGGAGCCTGGGCATCTGTGCTATGTCACGTTTCCCTGCTGTCGGCAAGTGTTGTCTCTTTGGTGACCACACTTAGAGGTTGCTTTGTTTTGCGTGTTAAATCATCATTAGTGGCGACTGCCACCTTTCAAAAAGAGTATTCCAAAGATGTTCCTTTAGGCCTCTTTCAGCCCAGTGCAAATAAGCAGCAAAGGTTTTGTGTTATGTAAATCTCACTTCAAAGGCCTCAGCATCCAGGATTTGGAGAACAGCCGGGCATAGACATGCATTCCTTTCCAGAGCAGCATGCATGCCACAACAGACGCACCTACCAGATCTGTATGTGCTACATCTCCGAATACCTACCAGATCTGTATGTGCTACAGACTCAGCCAGACATATGGTTGAATCCCAAATGCCATCAGTTCTCCAAAATAGAATCCAGGACAAGGCAGTGAAGTCTACAGCATATTCTTATGGCACTTCTTTCAGCTAAAGAGATCCAGCCCATGCTTGTTACTGTGACTCATGTTACCTGAATCATTTTAAAATGCTACACTGAAACTGCAGTTTCAGAAAAAAACTAGCAGCTTTATAGACTACTGTGTTAAATCTCCTCTCTCCGTACCGGGTTTAAAGTAAAGCCTGACCTTCCATCTCCTTCCGTCCTAATCTCTTCTCTGTTTAAAAACTCTAGGCAGAAATTTGAAGAGGAGGTAAAGTATTCCTAAAGTATTATAGGCAAGGTAAAAAGGGTGACCAGGAAACAGTTGCTGCCAACAGTCTATGCTGCAGTATTGTTCAATGCTTCTTTGCCGATATTGCAGTTGTCTGATACAGTAATTTTAGTTAATGCACTGTCAGGCACAAGCAGTACAAAACCATGCAGCTGTGTTTAAACACCTGCCCACTAAAGCAACAAAAATATGCCTTGCTTGAGGTGTCCATCGTCACTAAGCCGTTGCCTGATTTGCAATTCAAAATGCACCTAAGCCATGTGGGAATGCTGCTATGAACCACGTGCCTTGTTAAGCATCTTCGCTTTCTGGATGGTTACTCTGTGTAGCAGGAGTGCTACTGAGTGAGAGTGGGTGATGTATTGTTAGGTGTTAGAAACATGTTAGCCGAACCCTCTGTATGTCAGCACGTTTTTGACTGCCGGTTTGGAGATGCCTCCTAGAGCATCCATCCTCAATACTGTGAGCTGCAGTGAAAGAAACGGTGACAAGGACGATAGAGCAGAGATGATCAGAGCAGCAGGCAGGAGACAAGCATTGTTGTTAAGGGCAGCCCAGCTGACCCCAGGACTGTCCCTGCCTTAGAAGTGTTGTGTGTATGCGGTAGGGAGGAAGCTAACTGTTAAATGTGTGAGAAACCTCCAGAGGAAGAGCAGAGGAAGCCACACAGTGCTGGACTGGATAAGACAAGGAAGAGGGAGGCCACGTTTCTGCCCTCAGCTTATTTTGAGGAAATCACCATAAGCCCTAACTTTCAGAAACAACCAACCATCTGCACCTCAAAATATCCATCCTTTTGTCTCTCAGTGCTTCAGGCTCTTTATCCTTCCTCCTCTCCATCCCCAGTGCATCTCACTGCGATTCCACAATGCAACTTGTGCCAGCATAGACAAGGTGGTGTAGGATAGGCAACACGGCATGGCATAGGAATGAGATACCAAAAAAAGCCTAACCCACTCTGGCTCTGGTAAGGTTTTGGGGCTTTTTGTCCGACTGTCCCTTGGCTGGGGTTTTGGGAATAGCTTAAGGGACTTAAATGCACTTGTGATATATAAAGACTGGATTTATAAAGGGTGCATAAATGTGTGGGCAGGGAATGAATGGCATACCTCATTCTTATCGAATTTCAGTGGGAATTAGGCATCCTATTGATCCTCACTTACATTTTTAGGTGTCTCACTACCTTTCTAAGTGACAGTTCATATAGGTCTGTTTGAAAAACCCAGCCTATGCCATTAGATGCAGTCAGTAGGATTTTGCTTTGTAGTAGTCAGTCTTAACTTTCAACCCTTGCCTCCAGTCCAAGGAGCTGGCTGTATGTTTGCTCCAGCATCCAAGTTGCAGGTTAAAAGCCCCTTCAAGCTGATAAAAGGGAGCAGGCAGGTGGACCGTGCTGGTCAAGTGGCCAGAGCGAGCTGCGTGCCTTTCTTTTATTCCAGTTTTCCACGGCACCTCCCCGAGATCAGCAAGCCAAGCCTGACTCACGGGTGGGCTGCCCTGCTAGAGAACAATGTAGATGTGCAGCGAGAGATTAGCGAACAAAAGCTTAGGAGTGTCTCCGTTCAAATTAAGTAACAGATGGACCTGATCTGTGTGGGAGCTGATAAGGGTTATAAAAAGGCCATCACCAGACTGTGGCCAGCCCACCCTGGAAAAAAACCACTCAGTTGTAAATTCTCTGTGCTGTTATAGCTGCTTGTGCTAGTAAGGCTTTATTTTTACCAGCTATCATAAACCAGCATGACTTATTTTAGATGCATGGCTTGTACCGCTCAGTTAAAAGGGTGCCAACTCTCTGATAGACACCTACAAACACAGGAGATGTGCCCGCCTGGGCAGGGAACGTGAAGCATAATTAACCTAGAGAAGGCAAATGCGGTATTACAGAGCAGTGTTTGGCGCTCCACATGGTTCTGGCTTTTGCTTTCCTCCTCTCTTAGGTACCTAGCTGATAGCACTTGTTTCTTCTGAAATGCTGATAATAAGGGAGTCTCTGGTGGTCTCAGCAGGACCAGGACCCCACAGGACAAAGTTGTGTGGAAGACCATTGAGTATTTGTGTTCATCTGAAGATGTGAGAATTTTGGATTTTGCTCTTAATTCACTCTCTTCCTGCTCACCACTAGAGAAGGCAAGCAGGTGCCTGTCTACGAATAGAGTACATACAGTTCTGGAACAAAATCTTAACCTGTTTAAATTTCCTGATTTAAACCAGCACCTTAAAGATCTGACTGTATTTGCTGCAGAGAAGAAGGCCCATTAGCATCCAGGCCATGCACACAATCTTTTTTCCTGGGTTTTTTTTTTCCCCCTTTGGACAGAAGGATTTACTGTTCTATCTCCTAATCAGACAGCAAAAAGCCATTGGTATACACACAGCTTACACACCCACACCCAGTAGTGAAACAGGTTGCTATCAAGGAGGTACGGAGCCCTCTTAAGACAAAAACCTCTCTGCAAAGCAGTCTCCTTCTGCAGCAAACATTCCTCCTCTCTCCCATGCAGGGAGGGAAGTGTAGGTGTTGCCTGGTGAAGACCGCACAGTGCTTCCTGATGGTTTCCCAAAGTTTGGTTTCGTCACGTTGGGATGCAGCTGCAGACACACTGCCTCAAATATCCATCTGACAAGGGCTTCTGGAGGTAAGAATTTCACAATCTTTGGTTGCTGTTTTGCTGATGGCATTGCAGGGTGTTTAGAGATGAGATATTAAAGCCCAGCATATCTGCACCTTCACAAAAACGAGACAGCCTATGCTCAAGATCAGATTTGCACGCCACCCACTTTGCAAATCCTTAGGCCTGTGCTAGGAGGAGGCATCATAAGCCATGCTCCAGAGCTGTCTGAACAGGAAGAGTTCAAGCTTACTCACAGTCTTAGCATAAGCCTAAGCTCTTGGCTGGACACGTTGAGCTTGGACCTAGTCCACCAGTAGGTTCTCATGCTCTGCTCTCCCTAAGGGAGCACAGATGCTTTAGGAGAGAGCCAGAGCTGAGCCGATGGCTGGCAACCTGGGGAGAAAGCTCCCAGGTCGAAGGGCCTAGCATACTTAGCCCATTTTATTGAAATAGATTTTCACCCGTCAGAACAGACGTGGCTCGAGAGACCAAGAGCCAGCTCCGCAAAGATATTTAAATGCTGTTGACATCAAGGGGAAGATGGGCATTTAATACTTAGCAGATGTGGCTGTATGTGCCTTGCCCAACATCTTAATCTGTGCATGATCTGGCCCTAGCTCTCCTGTTTTCCCAAGCTCATACCCCAGTTTCTGGCTTTTCTCCTGGAAAGCACTGAACGTACGTGCAAGACGGGAAGGAAGCAATACTTGGGTGGATGACTAATACCTAATACTTAAAAGAGATTAAGATGGAAGCAGCAAGGGCTAGACAGTTTCCAGCATGTCAGTTTGCATCTCTTTCTGTAACATAATTTCAGGCCATCTTCAACTCAAAGAAAAGATGGAAAGAGTTAGAATTTCCCCCTCAAAATCTGGGATGAAGGGTAGTGGAGAGGGAACAGAAAGGAAACATGAATAGGAAAGCTGCGCATAGAAGAGGCTGTTATTACCAGCCCTTGCACTCCTGAATTGCTTCTCCCTTCCCAAGAAAGAAATGTGAGGCTGAACTGAAAGTCTCATTTTCCTTGGGTAAGCAACAGGGAATAGGGCACAAAGCTTCTGCGTTACATTAGATACCACTAACCAGGGGATTAAGTCCTGCCCAGATCATTTATTTTGCCTTGCTACTGGCCTCTGAGGTCAAGCCCCTTACACAGATGCTTTGGGCTTGCAATGTTACGCTGACTCTCCAGGAGGAAAAAACAGGGGCAGGTGGCCTTGGCGTGTGGCTCTGAGGGGAGGCCATTAGGCCGGAGAGCTTCTAATTACGGCTGCACCAAGTCTTTGGCAAAAGCCAGAAGAGAAGGCAACAAGGAAACAATTAGAGATCACTTGGCTAGGAATGTATCAGAACAGTCACATTGTGCTGAGCGCTGTTCTCGCCATTTCCATTAACAAATGGACAGCATAATTACATCTTCAAACTGGTCTGGCTCACAGCCAATATGGACCTTGAAAATTAGTGCATTCACAGAAAATGGGACATGAGGGGATCTCAGGAGGTCAGCTCATCCCCACCTCTGCTTTAGGGCATGAAAACCCAAGGAATACAACTGGCCGGGCCTCTGGATGTCTGCTGAGGTTCTCACATGCAGTGTTTCCCCATGATAATTTTCATCTGTTAAAGTGCTGTACTTTTATCAGTTAAGCTTCAGTCCCTTCAAATTCAGTGTCCCCTGCAATTCAGTAAGGATGTACAGTTCCAGTTCACTGGAGGAAAAAACTGAGGAATGGGAAGTCATAGGAAGAGTAAGGAACATACTGCCTCAGCCGGCAGTGGAGATACTATTCTGTGATCTGTTTACCAGAGGAGAGTGCCTTACAACAGCAAAACCAAAGGCCAGGAAGAAAAATGGTGAGCACTGAAGAGAAGTGGGGATATTTGCACAGGGCAGATTTTAAACCAACCCTTCCTGCCTATTCCCACTTGCGTTCCATTGTTTCCCTAGCCAGCCCCAAGAATTGCCATACAGGCACATCCTACGTTCTTTCTCACTTCAGCAAGTCCCTTTCCTCCCAAAAGTGGCAGATGCTGATACCAAATTAGTGCAAAGTGGGAGGGAACCAGCAGATAACTGTGATAAGAGCCAGGGGCAATGGTCTTCCTCCTGTCCTCTCCCTTCCTCCCGGCAGGGCTCTCGTTGCAGCAGACAGATGCTAAGGGAAGTCTCAAGGGCAGAGTCAGATCAGTGAGACATGGCAGGGATCTATGGCCAGGATCAGGGAGACAGAAGGAACTGTAACGGGAAAAGGGGCAAGTTCCTTTATTTTTGTCTTGTGTGGGAATTTGACTCAAGGACTGCTGAGAATCTCATAAGCCAAAGTGACGTTTTCCAGGCTGAGCGCCAGCCAACGCACAGACTTGATCTCAGCAGGTATTTGACTTCGACAGGAGCTAGGATGCTCGGTACCTGCCTGACCCTGGCTTTTGATGAGGGCGCATATATCAAAAGCTGCCTGAAATGCAAAGACAGGAAATAAGCGGATATGCTATCAGCACCAGCCTTTGCAATACTCTTTAGTGTCTGGCTGTGTCCCAACCATCAATACAGAGACTCGCAGGGTTTTAGCCTATAATCCTCTGTTCCTCTGTCTGTGACTCTAATCTCTTGATCCTCCGTTCTCCTCCAGCCTATAGCTTGACCAACAAAACACAGATCTGAAGTTCTGCTTATCGGAGACCAACGATGTCATCTTCCTGTGGAAAATGGGAGTTGGGAAGAGAGTAGTAGTCATCAGAGCCAAGAGCCGAGAGTAGGCTAGAGAAGGGAACAGGAGAGGGCTTGAGCAAGCACACAGAGAAATAATTTATGACAAGACTGAAAACAGCTCTCTTTTTAAGAACATTTTTTCCAATTTTACAGTATCATTTTTGTCGTTTTTGTGTGTGTAATTCTAGCCTTGGGTATAAAACAGAATTGTCTAGCTAATGTGTTGCACAAAACATGAACAAATGAACGTTGCAAGAGACTGACTGCAGGCACCAAGGGAACATTCACATCTGCCTATGAGCGTGCAACCAAGAGCCTGTGAAACTACTGCCGTCATTCCATGCTGGAGAGGTGGGGCTGTCTTCTGTAAGGCAGCTTTGAAGCTTTGCAGTGAAGCTGTCAGAACAAAGGATGCAGATCTACAAGGAAAAAGGCATTCAGTAGAAAGCTGCACAAGCCACGTGCAGGCCTGAAGACATGTGAGTTGGGGGAATATTGTTCTAGGGGCAGCCCTGAATCACGCAAACAGATCTGAAAAGACTTACCTTGTTAGCATCAGCCTGAGCATAGGCTGCAAACCTGCAAAGGGAGTTGCGCTGCAGGGTTCAATAGAGATTATTTTCTTAGGAAGTACATCGGGAATTAAAGGGAGCCCAAACGAAGTCACAGACAGATAAAGATGAAAAGCTTGACATAGGGCACTATTAGGAATATGCTGGCATAAATAAGTAGGGGAAGAGGGAGGGAAGTAATGCCACGTCAGAGCAAAGAGTGAGGATGAAAGCCATTCTGGCTTGTCCCAACCTGGATTCCTGACCAAGGCAAGCTTGTTTAATAGAGCAGAAACGAGCCTTGGCATGGAGGGGTTAAAAGATTACTTGTCCTGGGAGAGTTGAATTAGCCACATATCTGGGAACTAACTTCTCCCTGACTTGTTTTTCTCCTTAAACATCTCCTGCTGCTATTTTTAGCAGAGAATTTTCTCAGCCAAATGCTCCCAGTTGAGTCCTGGTCAGAGGCCCTTTTCCCAGAGAGACACAGGCCCAGCGGCAGGAGGGTTGCTGCTCTGCATGGAAGATCATTCCTGGCTATGTGCTGGTCCCCAGTTCAGCTTAGCTCTGTTTCACTGTCCTGCAGGCATATTAAATGCTCTCACAGACCCTAAAAGCCAGGGGAGGCTGCAATCTGGTCTGCAATTTCAGAAGCAGCTAAAGAAGAGGGTGGACTGGACTTGATAACCACCTGCAGGCTTTTTGGGAGTATGAATGGCAAAAAAGGTGGGAAGGAGATATAAAGAAATGATTAGGCTGACTTTAATAACAGGATCTGCTTCTCAGCACTAAAATCTATTTGGATTCATTCCAGTTCCTCCAAGGGAAACCATGGAAGCCTTTATTGTTCATAAAAGTTGCAACTAAAATCGGACTGGATAAAGCTTAAGGAAATACCTCTCAGAGGACAACCCTGCTTTGGCTGCTGGAAACAAATGAGGTAACTCCCTTCCTCTTCTCTGGTTCTCTTGGGGCCCTTATTCCTCCTTAGCCAAAATGCTAACCTGTCCATCAGTCCATCACTCCCTTCCCCTGGCTCCTCGCTGCTCAGCCTCCAGCACAGAGCAAGCTATCTGCCTGCTTAGGCTGTCTGCCTATGTGCAATTAGCAATGCGTCAGTGAATGTCTGGGGCGGTTCACATGGAAGCAATGCTTGTAACTTCTTTTATCTACAGCTTGATTTAATACCTGCCTGCCAGAGATGGGCATGTAAATCAAAAGGCCAGATCAGGGCACATAGATGGACAAATTGAGTAAAACAGGAATGAACCCCGGGCTTGTCTGTGCTAATGTGCAGTTAAAGCTGGGGGACCCAGGAGGACTGAGCGCTCTGGATCCTGTGAATGGGGAAGGCTACAGTCAGTGCTGGAAAGCAGCAGTGGTCGGTTGGTTACAGCACAGCCACAGTCAAGAAGGTCCCTCTAACAATGGCCCCTTCTTGGTCAGTGTATCTGTTGCCTGTGTGTCTTGGAGTCACGTCAGTGAAGCAAACAGATTGGGAACATATTTGTACTCCCCACAGCAGTACAGAAGCCAACCCAGGCAGAGGAGAGCAAGCTGGGCTCTTTTCTGCTCCTTGCCTCAGTGCCAAGTTTCCAGCTCTGCTTAAAACCTGTGGCCGAGCCCTATTTTGGCAGGGGTGAAGGGAGAGGACAGGCAGGGTCAGGAAACACTCTGCTTTCAGCTCATGCTTGCAGAAGTTGGCAGCTGGCTACAGGAGAGGGGAGCCAGACTGAGCTCAATTGCGCACCTCTGAAGGCCCCACGAGACGTTAAATCTGGCACTGTGTGGCTTTGCCCTTCTCCTCAGCTATGCTTAAACAAATGGGGCTGAGAACAGCAGTCACCTGGACAAGCCATAGATGCTGCACGAGGATTTGTGCCAGTGGCAAGAGCTACCTTCAAAAAGCTTCCCCAAGCCCAGCAGGAATCCCAGGAGCCCAGGATTTCTCTCTTGACTTTCACGTACACATTCCAACACATGGGCACTTAACCTTTGAGGCTCCTTTGAAAATCCCAGCGACAGTGTTTTACGGATGAGTATGTTTCCCCTAACATCTGCCCCCTCTATCAGATGCTGCCAGAACCTCTCTCTCTTCTGGCTCTGCTCCCAGCTGAAGGACAGACAATAGACATTTGAATGCAGTCTCCACTTCTCCTCCCAAACGGCCTGGGGGAGATGGCACATCAGAACCAAGACAGCGCTGAGAGCACAGCTTGCCAGCCAGCGACAAGTCTCTCTAGATCATGGCCTGCCTTTTCTTTCCCTCCCAGTGTAGCTGAACCACTGGCTACAGGGCATGCAGGCCAGCTCTGCTGGGCAAATCCTGGCAGCATCCAGCTAGCCAAACTGAGGAAGCCTTTTTTCAGCATACTACTGCTGGAGCCAGCCTGATCCCTCTCCGAATGCTGCCGAAATCGACTGACGTCCTGGACTCCTAACCCTGCTGGCCAGAGCACTGGTTAATGGACCTCTCCTGTACCTCTCTGCCATGCCAGCTCACCTGGAAACACACCGGCCACCTCTTGCACTTCCCCTTGCTCACTCTTAATAGCATCTAGCTGCAATTAACTGATCCAGGCAGTGCGTGGGGCACAGAGAAGAGCAGTTCCACCTGCAGGAGGTTCGACAAGGGTTCAGCGAGAGCTGGCTTGGATTCTCCTGAAGAACCATTGTTCCATCTTTCTAGAAATAGCTCTGCTTCTCGCATCCTGGAGCCGTTCAGCCTGTTTGGCACTGTTTCTGCTGCTTCAGAGGCAACAACAGAGAGTGAGAAAAACCTGTCTAGACACCGTTTACCTTCCATCAACTCCCACTGCCACATCAAAGCACCACTTCAAACAAACCTGCAAACTGGCCAAGTAATAACCCCCAGCTCTCCTGTGCCTGTTCCAGCCAGAGGCAGTCAGACCCATCCCATCATGCTTCAGAGTTCATCTTTAATCCAGGCCCTTCTGACAACAGGAAAGAGAGGTAGGATGAAAAATCTCATTACAGGAACATCAACAGAAGTTACCTGGCCTCAGACTGCTCAAGTGGGAGCTATGTCCTTTCTGCTCGGCATCCAGGTACAAGCTGAAATCTCACCTGCAATTGGCAATCTGCAAGCCTCCAGCTCCTTTGAAAAGCAGCCATACAAGGCAGTCCTCTCGGCAGTCCCACCTGCTCAGATGCTGGATCCCTTACCTTTCCAAAGCCATGTGCATGAATGCTGAGCATCGTTTGCTACAGTCCAGAGATCAAAGACTATCTTCCTATGGCACCCAAGGAAATGCAGGTCACCGAGAGCTACAAGCGGCTTGTCCACCGTGAGGCAGCAAGTCACTATCAGAGCAGGACAAAGTCACAAGAGTTCAGGTAAATGCTCAAGATACCTTGAAACCAAGGGAGCTGGAGAGGTTTTTAGGTCACTTGAGCACAAGTTACTTGAAGTCACTGCTTTGGGGAAGCACCTGGTACTAGCATCAAGCACTGACCCTATGCAGCCACCACAAGAGCAACATCTAGCTCATTATTTTAATAAGGGTCCTTTGAAATACCTTTTGTGTGAGAGACAGCTAAGAAAATCCAGTCTGGCTTTATTCTGTCTCAGGCAGAAACAGCCTTTATTTAGCAAACTGCTGCTAACAGCTCTGTCTCATTAGTCAGTGTTTAGGGAACCAGGCTGCAATTGTTCTGAAGTCTGGCATCGCAGAAAGAGCCTTGATAATGAGGTCTACAGGAGACGATTCCTCCTGACAGGCCCACAATGACCTAGAAATCCTACTTAATCCCCTGTCAGTGAAAAGTGCTGAGTAACAGCGAGGTGCAGAGGCACTGGGGGCTGATTTGAGAGGGAGGCTGCAGCCTCTGCTCACACTTTGGGCTGTGATGCAAGAGCTCTAGGGTGGAAAAGTCAGCACTGCTCAGCTATGCAGCAGCTCCCCAGATGAAGCAGAGGGGAGGTTTGCCAGGCAGATGGACAGGGGTTTGCTATGGGAAGGTTTGTAGCCTCATCTGTAAAAGACTTGCCACCACGTAGAGCATGCAGAGTGCTGGGAGCAGAAGTCTCTGTTTAACACAACAGTAGAAACAGGAGTAGGCACTTGGACACAGCCTGGCACTAGCTAGGGCTCCTTTGAAGCCCCCTCAACATCAGCACCTGGATGCGGTCTTCTCAGTGCAGCAGGCATTGTCTCCTCTGGATCATGCTTGCTTGCAAACGGTGCCAAAACCCTGCCAAAGGCTTTAACTCCCTGACTCAAATAGCTTAACTTTTACCTATGTTCCAGCAGCTCACCAACTTCATCTGCACAGCTACCGTTGCTACCAACAGAGACTGCGGTACGTACCACTGTGGAGGCAGCCTCTCCTGCCACGTATTGGAGTCGCGCAGGTGCCGTCTCCTCTCACGTGGATGTGGGATGAGCAGCAGCTCTCCGCCGCACCAGGCAGTGTACGTGCCCCGGAGGCGTTGTTGAGCTTTTGACACGTTCTGCCCCAACCGCTTTTCCCCGTTTCCGTGGAGGAAAATGCGGTAGGCTGGCACAGGCTTAGGCCACAGACACACTACTTTCAAGTGGTTTGTTTTTGACAAGCAGCATGTGTACCATGGTTAGGAACCTCTGGGCTGGATGGCCCAGAGCCAGCTAGGCCAGAAGATGAGGTAGAGGGACTGAGCTGGAATGTGGGCTGGATACAGCTGACCTTGAAGACCACCCCCAATAAAGACCCTTACAGGCATGTGCTTGCCACCTGTTTCAGCCAGCAGACGAGGGACTAAACCAGGAATTCTGGAACTGAATGCACAGTCTGTTAAAGAGCGGTCTGAAGACTCCCACCCACGTGAAGCTGTCCCTGATGTGTGCTCTCTCACAGATCCTTGCAGAGGAATGCATCTTTGCCCATCATGTGCAAGACTGCTACTCCCATACTGCAAATGCAGCCCTGTTTAAAGTACAGCTCAAATCTGCAAAGGACTGCTGTAAAAAAAGAAATGTGGAAATGAAATCACCAGCCAAAACAGTGTCTAGAGACAACTCATGCCAAGTCCCTCGAATGTCAGCACCAGGAGGGCTCTGAAACAGAGAACCTAGCTCACTCTATGCTGGCTCTGCTGGCACAGACAGAGGATCTGCCTCTGAGACATGAGGAAAAGACATATGCTGAGAAAGGAAGGACCAGCTTTGTTTTACCAGCCTGTGTTCCCACCAGAGATGTGCTTTAAAGACTGCCTTGCAAAGTAGGAATTAAATCCAAAGGTGCCTATGCATCTTCCTTGCTGTCATCCCCTTATCAGTTATCTCCAGCCTGCTCTGAGCCAGAAGATGAAAGGATCGTAACACCACTTATCTTCCCACTTAAGAACATGCTTAACAGCTTGCTGTTAAAGAGGAGGACACTCAAGCCTCGGGAAGCAGCTGTAAATTCTGCAAATGGGCTCCCTCACATTTCTTTGAAGGAGCTACTGCTTCTCAATGAGGGACACAGATACAAAAAGGAAACCAGGGAGGGAGGAAAAAAGGGAAGCCTTTGTGGCAAAGAAAGACTTTGCCTCACGTCCAGAACATGAAGCTGAGTGACAGATGTGAGACATATGACATGTGTGTCTCAGAAGTGACCAAGGATGAGCCAGGAATTGAAAAGCTCTTGGGAAATATTTAAGCAGCCAGAATTATGACATGTTTGTCACTAGAGCACAAGAAGCTCCAAAAACATGCTCTCCTTGAGACTGTGCAGCATTACAGCCAAGAAGGTTAGGGATCCCCTTGCATGCTGCAGGCAGAACTGCTGCATGCAACCCAGCTCTGGCTCTAACAGTTGAGACCAGGTCACTGCACATCTTCTGTGCTTCTCCCACAGAGCATGCTGCCTCATCTCTGAATTTGACCCTCATCTCCCCTCTTTGCAGAGCTACTTGTTATCATGGTGAACCCGAATCCAGCTTGCCTTTGTCATTTAATAGCTGAGTCAAACTGTCAAAACAGCCAAACAGGATCTGTTCCAAATATTTGCAGAAAGAGGAGGATCAAGGACCCTGCAGCAGAACACCAGGATCCTCCCTGGCTGAGGAGAACAATCGCTATTGTCGACCAACAGCAGGCTGCTGGCGGGTGACGAGCACACCTCGGCGCAACGTCGGGGAAAAAGCCCCTGAATCTTCCTGTGCTCACAGAGCACCACAAATGAACTGGAATCTGGAGTCCCCTCTGTCCCCTGGCAAAGCCCCAGCGATCCAGCACTGCAGACTTCTCAGCCCTGATCGTAGCTCAGCTGTTGACTTGGAGAACTCCAAGGCGCGGTTGGCAACTGGGAGAGGGGGGCACCCGAGTGCCTTAGAAGCTGCTGCCAGCCCAAACAGAGACTTCAAAGGGCTTATCTTGCCCTGTTGTGTGGGAGAGCATGCAGTGCCTGTGGGTGAGGACAGCTGTGTGTTGGCCAGGCCCACCAGAGGATTTTTGATGGAAGAAGAAAGCAGTTAGTACCTAGTTTAACCTCCCCTCCAGCATGCACAAGGCAGCTTTGGCAGGCAGAGCTCCACACTGTCCTGTTATTTATGGGATGTTGAAAACTGGCCAAAATGAAGGGAAAACACCAGATACTTGAGGATGCTTACCAACTCAAATAGCCGGTTCTGCTTGAGGGAGAACCCATGAGAGTCAGGAGGCGATGAGAAGGCACTCTGCCTTTCATCTCCAGATCGCCAGTTCAAAGGCAACTCCATCAGCACTGACCAAGCTGTAGCCAACTAATAGCTATTTGCTCATGCACAAGAAATGAGATAAGCCATTGCCTCCTCGCTCCCTGAGAAATCAGACTAGCCCCATCGATGTACACTACATGCAATCTCAGCAGAGTAGCTAAGACCAAAGAGGGAAACAAACCAGCACCTTCTCTGCTATAGGAGCTACTAGATCAACAAGAATATCCATAGTGGTTGAAGCTAACCTGTTTCGTGGCATGTGTATCCAGTCCTGTCAGCAAAGCATGGATCATTCACGCTAATAGGGAGTTGCGTATTACTCCTTCCACCTTGGTTGTTGGTATCTAAACACCTCAACAAAAACAACTCACTCTTCCAAGGATGGGGGGGACTCCCACCGGCCGGGGAAGTCAGGGCTGGTCCAGAGGTACAAGTCGCTGTTGTGCACGGAGCTGGGACTTCCCCTTCTAAGGTATGTTACTGATGCAGAGGACCTCGCTACTACAGAGCGGATGTTTTCCAGGCTCTAAAAATAACTAACTCCAAACAACATGGTGGGTATAAAGAAATATTTATCTTTCAGCTTTTGCAGAAATCAATGCAGAAGAAAAAGATGAAAGCAAAGATTTAAGTGTGTATTAAAAATAGCTGTTGATAAGATCCTTTGAGGGGATAAAAGCAATTTTACAGAAGCAGCAAGAACTGCAGGACTTTGCAACACCTTCCCTGCTGTTAACTGTGTAAGCTCCCGGAAATCATTCAAGAGAGTGTTAGCAGCCAGAGCGCCCCAGGAGGAAGTCCATTAGCAGGCAGCAATCTCCTTAATGGATCCTCGGGGTATGTGGTAGACTCTGCCTTGCCTATGGACACTCCGTTCTTTCCACTGCTGTGATTCAAGGGCTGCTCGTGCAGCCATTATCATCCAATACTCTAAGGAATGCTCCTCATCTTTATGGCAGCCCAATAGTGCGATGAATTAGTCTTTTGGGTAGCTTTCACTGAGTGAGGACACAAATGGGTATAGTGAGTTTTTTCTTACTTTTTTTTCTTCTTTGACAGCACCTAGCAAAGACAGACACTGATCCGTGAACAGAAGCTGTACATGCTACTGTAATGCAGGTAAAAGCAGTAACATCTATCAAGACCTTTGTTTTCCAAGGATAGCGTCCTAGCAAAACAAAAATATTGTCTCCAAGGCTGATCTTGGCCTAAAAGATCAAGCAAAGCCTTGTACATTTATGTGCAGACAAAATCATTAAGTCCTCAGCTGTGCAACTGACTCCACTCGAGCAGGCCTGAGGGAGCACACAGCCACGCCAGAGAGATGTAAAGTGGCAGGAACCTTTCTACTGGGAATGAAAAGCAGGACTGCTGTGCAGAGAGCACTGCTGGCCCTGTTAAAAGGTAAGCTTGGTTTCTCAAAACAGCTCTCTTGCATGGCATTGTTTGCCAGTCTTATTCCTTATTGCTAATGAAACAAAAATTCTGACTTACTTTGGATATGTAGAATATTATGGGCTCCTTCAGCAACCGTTGAAGAACTGCGTGGTTAGACATCTCGAGACATACTGGACAAGACTGTCAAAAATGGCAAGTGAAATAGGTGTCTCAGGTGGGGGAGTGAGCAGGGAAGTCGGACGCTTTCAATGGACCTGAATTTTTAGAAGTGTTACACTTCCACTCTCCAAAAGAGAGTATAAAACAAAGTGCCCCAATTTACATACTACCTGTAAAGTGTTGGCCACGTATATAAGGAATGGCCCCAAAGTTTATTAAGGCAGGGATTTTCAAAAGAGGCCATGGGCGTTAGAAACACAGCCTAGTAATGGGAACAAATCCCCTTAGATTTCAATGGATTTCTCAAGCTCAGCAGACAATCTTACCTAGGCCACCAAAATATATTTTTAACAGTGTGATTAAAAACCTTGAAATACTGCTGAACATTGTCAACTGCTACCTTTTAGCCACATGCCAAAGATATAGTGAGTCCCTGGCACACTGCAGTTTTTAAAGCTCAGTGTCTTCAAATGAGCCAGCTGTGCCCAAATGAATTAAGAGGCCTCTTAAAAACCTGCTGATACTACATTTGTCTTGTAATAATCAGGTACGTTGATGGGAGTAGGTTAGAGTGTGTTCTAACTTTAATTCTGAAATCCCTGGGATTTATGACTTTAAAAAAAAAAAAAAGAAAACCTTGAGCATTATCTGAACACAATTTAATTTCATCTACTTCATCTATTGCTGCGCTGAAACCTTCACGTCCCCTTGTAACTGACTCTGTGTTAAGCCCTGTTCTCCATCCCATGAGGGGCACTACACAACCCAATACATTATATTATTTATACTGATAAGTGATTCTTGCATGACAGAACAATTCCCATTAATTTTTTGAACTTATGTCAAGTACCTGTGGGCTGCCAGGTTACAGCATGTATGTGGTTGGTTTTCTTTTTAATTAGTCAATGCCAGCCCTGTGTTGACTGGACTCCCATTTGACGGCTCTCAGCAGTCTGCAGGTGAGTTCTTGGGAATCCTACCCAACTGTGCGCTCAGGAGCAGGGGGAATTGCAGAGATGATTTTTTTTTTTTTTTTTTTGGCCATCTCCCATTTATAAATTTTGCTTCTGCATCTGCTGCTCTTTTCTCCGCCAGTCGTCTGGTTTGGAACATGCCCCAAAAGCAATTTCCTTTAATACCCAACGCAACAGAGAAGGAGCTTTGACAAGACACTTAAGAACTGCAGAGGAACACCCTCCCTAGACCTCGCTTCTTGCATATTAGTGTTTTTTCTAAGAAATTTGAAGGCCTGGCTTAGGATGCTGCTCTAATAAGAACTGGGCACCAGCTCAATTATGCAGCTGTCTTGGTTTTGCACTTCCAAGCTGTGTGTTAGACAGCTGAACTCCTTGCACGGGAGTCACACAAAGCTTTCTTACAGTATGAAATGCAGCGAGGCAATCAAAGTTAGTGACTGCTGAGGAAGAAGTGATAACGGAACCTCAGCGGGCCATTCTTGTGCAGGAAACATCTTTAATATACACCTCCCTCAACGTTTATCCCCAGAGGAAGCCTGCTTGACCTCCGCTTATCTACGATGAGAAGCAGAAGTTTGTGAGGAGTTGGTTATCCTTGAGACCAATGTTCTGGTGAAGTCCATGGAGTGCCTTGCTGTCCTGTTCCCCACAGATGTACTCTTTTGCTGGTAAGTCTCTAGAAAAAGAATTAAACTCTCCAAACAATACCTCTAATCTCAAGTTAATACTGAGGGTGTTAGCACTCTGAAGGGTCACAAGCAAACAGAGACCTGAGCTTTCCAGCCAAAAAAAGTCCAGTTTTTGTGGACAAAATTGTGGACGAAATTGTTTATTTTTCTGAAACTGAAAACACTCATTTCCAGCATGAGTTTGAGAACTGCAACCCAGCAGGTATTTCCTCTGCCCCAAGCGCAGCTATTGACAGAACTGTACCCAAACAGCAATCCAGCCCCTTTGGGTGAAAATTAAGACTGTGTCCAGAACATTCATTAGTGCAATTAAAGCCATTAACTGGTTCTTAGGCCATGTCCTGACTCAGCGAAGGAATGGGTTTTGTTGCATGGTACACACCCTTACTCCTCCACTACATGGAACTGACATTTAGTGGTTGAATTTGGTTTTGATCCTGTGTCTCATAAAAACATGATACTCCCTAGGGGTTCAGAGGGAAGGCAAACAGCCCTTATCAATTGGAAAAAGACAGTGCAGTTCATATTCCAGTTGATAGAGAAGCCAGATTGAGAATGTAATTATCCTAATTAATTTTCTATCTTGAATTAATCTCTTTTTATATAAACAGCAGTTTCAAAGCAGGCCACCAGCTTTTACGCATAGAGCAGTTGTTTTATCTTGTTGAGGGGCACGTTAGCAATGCACGCTCTTGTTTTGCAGAAAAGGACTCTTGAGGACTCAGGATCCTGTTGGTCTGTGGAAATGCTTCCCCTTGCTAACTCCCTCCCACCACTTCAGGCCTGCTCTGTAAGGAGTTCACGAACCTTCTCCGGAGCATCAGGGCTTGATGCAATCAACTGTGAAGCATTAGCTCTAAATATACAACTGGGAGGCCAGTTCTGCTTCAACACACAAACACTCATTGCAAAGGATGATAGAGCAGTGAACGCAATTTGCAAGAGAAACTTATATAATAATCCAAGTAAGCTGCAAGGAAAGCAGGAGCAAGTCAGGGCTAAGCAATGTTTTACCCTTTGGAGATGGCTAAAGTTAGGGGCAAACTGGCAGGAGGCTCAGAAACCAGGCCCACCCACAGTATGTCCTTATTTGTGAAGCTAAATGCAGAAGCTTATTCCGCTTTATTGACTTGTTTAGGTGATTTTTGGCAACTCAACGTGCGTTCCTGGTGCAAATCCTCAGTGTGTGGACAGATAATTGAAAAACAGTTGCAGCGGGCCAAGAGACCCGGAGTTCAACTTGTACAAGGAAAATAAACAGGTCAGTAAAAGAACCTAAGTTCACAATCAGAGCAACATCTCAGTGCGCAGCTCTTTCTCCTCACCAAAAAAACCCACATTTTACTCTTTGCATCTACTTGTGCTTCAGTAACCAAGTAATTCTCAGAAGTATTCAGAGCAAGAGGGAATGCGCTGGTGTCACGTTCTTTGTCAACAGCTGTAAAGTAGATGTGCATCCAACTACTCTTTGGTGGTGATGCCAGATATTGCTTACCCAAATAGGAACACCAAGCCCTTCCTAAGAATTTTTTTGAAGACGTTATTAAGCGTCTGATTTTGGCACGGCTCTCAAAGCTGTTTGTCCCGTGGTTTTTTTTTTTTTTAAACTGCCTGTTGAAAAGAAAGCAATACTGCAAATACTTCCCATCAGAAAACACCAACAAGCAACTTATCATAACTGCAATAGAACTAACAGCATTTCCACTGAGTGGTTTTTGGCACTGACAGCTGACTCGGAACAGTTGTTGGTGGCTGGGACAGATGGACTTCATATATTTAAAAAAAAAAAAAAAAAAGGAAATGAGAACTTCTACTCTGTAGATTTTGAAAAGGCCTTTGCAAAATCCAACATATTACCAAAACCTCAGAATTAAATCAGTGGGAGATCTGAATACATTGAGCTTTAGAACTGAAATGTGCCAGGGACTTGCCAGATCTCCCCATCAAGGACTATAAGGTATGACCATATTTTATTTTCAACAGGAAATACTTGAGAGTTTTGGGAAGGGATCCACAGCTCTGCCCTCAGTCCAGCATGTGAAATCCTCAAAATCCAAATGTTTGTTTCCACGGGGAAGCTTGCAACAGAGACCTCAAGGTAGGACATAACACAGATGTCAATTGTAAGCCCCACTTTCCATCACTGATGCCAATAACTTCTGCTAGTATAATTATGACCATGGCATTTACCTGATGTGCAGAATCTTTAGATGCTTTTAGTGCCTAGAGCTGGGTACACACTGAACACTCCATGCTTCACCAGCTCCTGTTTCGTGGCAACGTTTTAAGGCCGTGATCAAGAGCAGGGTCCGTTCTGGCAATAACACTGCAGGAGGAGGCAATCCCTGCTCCGCAGCGCTCACAGTCTAAGCAGCACCTTATAGCCTAAAGCACACAAGTCAGAGTTTTGCAGCTTGGGATCTCAGCATCTTGTTAGCTTTGTCAGCTTCCTTTTCTGTCCCCTTTTCTTTTTTTTCCCCCAAGTAGTCAGTTGGCATCAAACACATCCTTATGGCCTCGCTCCTATCCCACTATCCAGCACCAACCCTGCAGACTTCAGCACATGTCTAATTTTACGTACTGCTGACAGCGTGACCTTAACTTAGTGGGATGTCCCCCAGTACGTAAAGTCACGCGTAGCGGAACAAACTCTTTTTATTCTCAACCTCACTTCTGCCCACTCTTCTGCGCTTATGACCCCAAATTTGAAAACAGCTGGAAATCAGTACAGGATGAGGCACTTCGACAGGCCAGAACCCTTTGTATTTAAATGGAGAGGAAACCCTGTTACCACTTGGTTTACTCACCAGATAAATGTTCTCAGGCAGAGGTGTGAAACTACAGGTGTTTGGCTGTTTTTAGCAACTTTTGTTTGTCTAAAGAAACGCAGAAGTATCTGTAGTTCATTTCCAGTCTTGCTATCTTTTAGGCTAGATCCAACAGGACACTTAGGCACTGCTCACATAACAGAGGAAGGAAATGGGGTACCCTTCTACCTTGCAGCCCAACTGTAAGGAAAAGTTGTGTTAAGTCTCTCATTTTTCTCATTCAAAGGCAGCATCCGAATCCAGAGTTAGCACCTGGAAGACTACGCGATGCTCCAGGATTAGGCACTCCCCATTTCTCCTGCTGAAACTGCTTCTGCTGCAAACCACAGTAAAGCAAGTGAACAACAGAACCTTGGAGCGCGTGACAACCATCTCCACATCGCAGATGAGTGTCATCTTCTCACCCCTCCACTCGCTTTTTTGGTAAATAGTGCCCAAATCTCACTTTATTTGAGGCCCAAGAGGCTCTGCAAGTTATTTGGAGTCATTGGAGAATTGTTTTGTCCTTAGATAAACTGTTTGAAATATTTCAATACACTTCAGTCTTGAGTTGACCCAAAACAGTTATTTGTGTGTCTGTACACATGTGCATGCGCACACAGCCACGGGTATTTTAGTAATCAGTTGCTGGTTGTCACCCTAACCTCACTCCATCCCATTTTCTCCTTCTGCCATCTGGGCAGACTGGGGGAGGGCAATGCAAGCCCACCGGCTGCTGTCCCCCTCCTCATCCCCCCCCACTATTAATAGCCAGACACCAAATGAGCCCAAATTCATTCCTGAGCGGAATTAGCAAATGTTTTTGCAATTAAAACTGCAAACATTCATGTGGGGCCCCCGGAACAATAGGCGCCTGTGCCTGGTCTTGAATAGGCACTAGTGTCCGCCCTGCCTGCCTGCCGAGGCTGCACATTCCTGGCACCCTCATCCCTGGACCCGCTCCTTGCTGAGCTGGGGTTTTGGGCTGGTTTCCCCCCCGTCCCTGCAGCACCATGCTCCCGGCGGGGGAGCCGGCGAGTCCTTGCTGCGGGCGCCGGGGCTGGCCCCGGATCCCTCGTCCCGTCCCGTCCCGTCCCGTCCCCCCGGCACGGCGGCGCGCAGCCCGTCTCTGCATCCCCCCGGGGTCGGGGCAGCGCATCCCTTCCCCCGCCCGGGGTCGGGGCAGCGCATCCCTCCCCACGCTCACCCCGGTACGGGTACGGGCCAGCGCATCACCCCCCCCCC
>NW_008795485.1:1361785-1369523 GCF_000699145.1 Aptenodytes forsteri
GCGCATCCCGCCGGTCCTCCGGCCGCTCCCCGTGGAAACTTCACCCCGCGGGAGGGAAGAGGCGCCCCTCCGAAACGCTCCGTCTGTGGGACCGGCGCCGCGGAGGGAAATTCACCGAGAGTGAGGAGCTGGGAAGACTTTAAATGTTTCTGAGCTGGAAAGCAGCTGGAAGGCAACGTTTTGGTTACCAAAACCCATCCAAGTTTTGCTCTAGAGTGGGCGTTTCCCCCCTGTATTTAAGAAGAACCCCTAAAAAGAGGATTTTCTTTGTGAGAATTTTCCCAAAAAAGTTATCTCACGTTGAACTGTGCATTTCACTGTTGACCAGCTTAAAGGAAGCAAGCAACGCAACCAACCAGCCGGGGGGAGAGTGCTTCTCTTGCGGAGCTTCCCTGACTCCTCCTGCTGTACCAAATTGTTTCTGACACGGCCACGGGCTTAATTTAGTGATTCCACCCCAAAAAGTGGCTTTGCACGGAGAGCATCCCGAGCTGCTGTGTGGTCCTCAAAAGCTTCCCAGAACCTTTTCCTCTGATTAACAGAAAGAAACAAAAATTATCAGCACTGGACACTCGCCCCGAACTCAGCGAGTCGGCCTGGGTTAAAGCTGGTTCATGCATCACTAACTGTCAGTAGCGTGTGATGGGGATGTGATTAAGATGCTGTTGAAGACCAAGCAGCTGGAATGAAAGCCGAGCTCGTCTCTGTTCGGTAAACCAGCTCGGCGGAGCTGGTAGAAATTAAGGGATGTAAAAATGTATTTAACTTGATAATGCAGCAGATCTAACTCAAGACGCTAATGAGTGGATTTAAAGGGCTGATCTGAGCCTGGTGAAATTAATACAGAGATTCTCATCAGTTCTAGTGGCAGATGGGACATTGCACTGAGGATGAAGGGGAAGGAATCGCCTAATAAGACTATACGTCTTAAAACCTGACTCTGGCAATCTTTGGGTTGGGCCCCTCTTGAGTAAGGAGTCATTCTAACACAGTCCATTTGGACTGAAATGACAGGAGGTGTAAAATATGATGGTGTAGAGTATAATCAGTGATAAAATGTGATCACTGAGGTGTCAGGTTCCTCTTTAACTTCCCACAGCAGCTTGATCAGGGAAGAGTGGAGCCAAGAAAGAGGAAACAAGAAAGGATGGGAGGGTTTCTTAGGCACTTCTTCTGGCCTTTTAAGTTGTGTTTATGCAGCCAGGTGAAATGTGGACCTGCAGTCTGCAGCACCTGGTGTGCAGACGCCGTGGGCTTTCCATCTACTGCTGGCCATGGACCCCGCTGGAAACCGGGCTCGGCCTGTCCGCGCTGGACTGGGGAAGAGCCGTGCTGGGAGAGCAGGAGGTGGACAGTGCTGCGGTGTGCTGGCTTCCCCAGGCCATCTGGGCCACTCGAAGGGGAGCTGGATCAGTGCTAAGGGGCTCTTCTAAGCCTTGATTTCCCTCTCCAGGCTGCTGGAGCTTAGCCTGGGCATGCACTGAGGGCATGTATGTGAATAATCAATGCAGGCAGACGCCGGGTTTGGAGTCAACAGGCAAAGCAGATATGACCTTAGCAGATAACACCAGGGCATGAAACCTTGAACATCATCTTGTATATACATCCTTGCGCAGGATATACATGCCAATTGCCTATCTCGGACAGATAGGGCTAGTGCCAGCTCTCCTCTTTATGCTGCTGCCATGGTTTTATTACAGCAAGGTTCTGCCTTTTAATCTGCCATCGCCACTGAGGAGCCATTTGAAATGTGAAACTCAACAAGCAAAAGGAGTCACAATAAAGGTACAAGAACCGTAGCGTCCGTCAAACCAGGACGGCAAAGTGCTGCAGTGTAAAACATTGATTTTCACACACAAATGGAGCTCCCATTTCATGATTTAGTGTTGAAACAAGTCACTAGAATAAAATACGCGCTAAGAGCAGCCCTGTGTAGTGCGGGGATGTATTCAGGCATGATGAGGGGCAGCATAAACCTGCCTCTTCCTCTGATTTCTTTGTCCTCTGAAGAGCTTCCCATCCGTGCTCGAAAAAAGAGGAGGAATCTGCAGGGTGAGAGTGAGGGAGCACGTGTCCTGTCAAGGAGCCCTCCCGAGCTCCAGCGAAGGCCTGTGGTGGGGAGTGATGGAGGAGAAAGTGCTGCACGATCCAGCCCAAGCACAAGCAGTGGTGGTGGCAGTGGAGAGGTGCAGGATAAGGCAGTGGGGCCTCGCTCCTGGCACTTATATGAATGGAGGGAAGGTGACTGAGGACTGAACTGGAAAAAAACCACCTTAGGGATTTCTAAAGGTTGTACGGAGCGTGTTGTACGCAAAGGGTTTGGGATCTGAAAGCAGCTGAAGGCAACTCAGAGAAAATGGATATCCTTCAGATGCTTGTAGTGCCTGGAGGCCCAAACTGAGGTTCAAGCCCTGCTGGGAAGAAGCTGCTCAAACCTGTAATAACAGGCTGTGCCTGTCACGATGAGTTTTCAATAGCAATACACATGGCAGACAGGAATGCTATTATCTGAGGCACCGGGGCTCCAAGGACTCTGCCAATGAGCTGTGACATATCTTGCCTGTGGAGGAGCAGCCTGTCTGAGGCCTCAGGGCTGTCCATCTGGACCTGTCCCAACCTTTAGGTTCGCTCCAGACCTCTTTAACTTCGAAGCTGTGATTATGGCAGGCTGGCCTGCTGTCCTGTGAAGAACGAGGTCCTGGCAGACACCGCAGCCAGTGCAGGAGTTTGGCTGCTCTCAGAGGTGGGAGCTGATTGTGCTGCCCCGGTGGGAGGACAGCAGCCCTGGAGGTAACCCGCTTTGTTCAGCGTGAAAGAGAAACTTCTTCACACGTAAGAGGAGGGCTGTGGGCCACCGTGTTTGCTCAGGGGGCAAATGCCAGCAGACAGGGTTTTGTTAGATGATCTGAAGTGTCTCTAGAGCCATCTTTGCGTGTGACAGAGGGAAGGTCATAGGTGATGTAGGTAATAGGTGACAGAATCAGCCATCAGAGAGAGAAAGTCTCTCCAGAGCTGCACTCGGGTGAGCAGGAGGCCACGGCATTCATGTGGAGCTGTATCCCAGCCCTGGCTGAACGAGGCTGTTTCCCCTTTGTAGGGGCTGGACAGGACCTCTCGGTCTAACTGGGTAGGACGTTTGGAAGCAAAGTCCTGCCTTGTCTTGAAGAGTTTCTAGAGTGACTTCAGGCTCTGCAGATAAAAAGATACTCTCTTATTTATACATATCTCTCTGTATTTGAGGGTCTCAAAGCACTTTGCAGATATGCCATTTACCCAAGATCATTCTCAGCGGCTCTGGGAATAGATGCAGGTATATCTCTCTGTGTGAGGGTCTCAAAGCTCTTTGCAGATATGCCATTTACCCAAGATCATTCTCAGCGGCTCTGGGAATAGATGCAGGTACCTGGCCTACGTCCCTCCCTCTTCCGCGCTGCTTCTGCTGCTAGGGCAGCTTTCTGTGGATCCACTCCTGCTGCAGTGCCTCTCGCTCCCAGCTTAAGACAGCATCTCTTTTTCTGTCTGCTGTAGTCTAGACAAGTCGTTGATTCCCTGGTGTCACAGACCATGACCCCACTCCTACACCAGTCCCATCATTTTTCCCTTGTTCATTGCTCAGGCATATGCTCGTCTATTTTGAATCATTTGTATGTGTGAGGCTGAGTCGCTCCTAATCTCGTCTCCCTCCCGGGGCGTCAGTCACACTGGCATGTGCCTTTTCCCTGTCTGCCTCCCTCTGTTTATGGACTATGGGTATTTTTAACCCCACCCTCTAATTAGAGGTAGTTTTCTCTGGATATTTTGTGCAAAAGGGCTCTCACATCTGTGGTCAGCAGGGCAGGCAGTAAGCGCTGGGGACTGGCCGTGCATAGCAACCTTCCTGCTAAATAAATACGCTGCCCTTCACCTCTCAGCAGCGGCTTTCCAGAGAGACCGGGATGGGGGGGAAGGCTTGCATTCCTTGGGGGTCTGCCTGCAGCAGCGCGGTGGGATATCAGCTATATAGAGGAGCCAGCCAACACCCCCGAGAGATGGACACAGCTGCCTTCTCGTCCTGCAGCCCATGGCCTGTGGCTGCTCACAGCTCCGTGCAGCTGTCTCCAAGCTGTACAGTTAGCGCTCATGGCCTGGAGGAGTCTGCCTCCCTGGGGAACCCCGACTCGAGCTCACTTACCCTGTGCTGGTCCAGGGATGGAGAAGAGAGTGACAGTAATTAGAGGTGGCCTCGAACCAGGTTGCCCAACTAGGAGCCTGGTCTCCCTGGCTTCCCAGCACCGCGCTGCCCGAGCATTGCTCTCTACCTGGCTCTCAGCATCCTCCTAAGCCGCAGCCAGGAGGGAAGCTGTGATCCCACCAGCAGCCCCAGTGCAGCACAGAGGTGCGAAGGAGCCATCGCGTGTGGTTGGTGCGTGCAGTCCTTTTCTCTCCTTGACGAACAAACAGCATCTGGCTGACCCATTAGGCAGCGAGCACCCCTTGGGCTGCCTGCATCGTGCTGCAGATTTCCTTTAGCTCTGTTCGCAGCCAAGTCCTCTCTCTCCTGCCCCATCCCCCAGCAAACTGGAGCTGCAGATTACAAGGCCAGCTGGTCATTATCACGTTACACTGCTCTCTTCCCCTGCCAAGGCGAGCCCGGGAGATGGCACCAACTCGCAGAGCAGCAGGTTGGGCGCTCAGGCTGGTGACCCAGCTCAGGTCTTAGCGCTACCGGACGCGTCACTGGCAATAGCAAGCGCCGCTTCCCCTGGGCTGGGGCTGTGTGGAGGAGATCGATACTACTCCCTTTTCCTCTGCCTGGGGTGTGGAAGCAAGGTTTGACTGTCAGTGGGAAGGGGATGCTTCCTCTCTCTCCTGATCCCGCCTAGACACTGGTTCACAAACATGCTAATAACTGCTAGAGCTAACGCTCTATTGAATTTGTCTCTGTTCTTGAAAGAAGCCAAGGGATAAAGAGGGAAAGACATTTGCTTAAGGAGAGTGAGGGTGTCCTGCAAAGCTTGGGGCTCCCGCAGTCCTGATCTTACACTCGGGCTGCTGATACCCTGGGCCTGAAGGAGCTGCTCTGGTTCCTCAGCATCATGGCAGGAGGGCAGTCGGGTCTTCAAATCCATACTGTGCAGGTAAGGACAGCCTGCTTTTGCAGTGCCTCTCACTGCCTCCCAACAAACCTATGCCCCTGTAATCACCTTTGCTCATTTTCTTCCTGAGTCACTGTTTATTCTGGCTCCAAGGGCTCATGCTGACGTGGTGGAGCAGTCTTGTCTGCGAGCTGAATTTTCCAAACTCTCCAAGACTGTTTTGACATGCTTGACTAGCAGTCGACGTGTCAGCCAAGGGTCTCCCACCACCCAAGCAGCACCTTGCTTGCCAAACAACACACGTCCTGGGGCGAGCAGTTAGCCATGCAAACATCCCCACACACATGCACACGCCTATTGCACTGCTTTATTGTTTAATAAGTGCCTTGGGTTTTGCCATCCCAGCTCCCCTCTGCGTCTCTCCAGCAGACAGTGCTAGGCTTCACAGCTAAAGCCAGTTTTAATGGCTCTTGATGACTCCCGTGGAAATCAGTACCGCGTTGGGCTCTGGATTGGCAACTGTGCTCAAGTGCAGTAGGTTGCTTGGAAAGGAGTCAGGAATTTGGTTCTTGATCTCTCAGGTACCTGTTAGTGCTATTTCCTTATCCCCATCTACCTGACAAGTTAACCAGGTGATGGGCGTCCCATGCCTTGAGATCTGAAGCAGTCAGAGAGGGGAGCTTGTCTCATGATGTGAGCTGCCCAGGCTCCCTTGGCGGCTAGTAGGAAAGGCGATTTCTTGGTCCGAGGCCTGGCTGCATTAGGGCTTTGGGTTTCTGGAGGCCTGTGAGGACAGGGGGTCTCGCTTCGTGTAGCTGAGTGCCATCCTTTGCACCCTCCCTCCCCGCCGTCCTTGAGCAGCCAGGTACAAAGCACTCTCCTCCTGCCTTGCAGTGAAGTGCAGTGCTTGGTTCGGAGGAGGAGCAGGGCCTTAATCTCTGCCAGTGGAGTTGCGCTTGCAAAGACGATTAGACATATGCCAGCTAATTCATAGTAAACAGGATGGAGGGAGAATTTGCCACTTACAAATGGCAGATGAACAAGCCCATCATTCCTGTCACTCTCGGGTAATACATGGTGACATAAGCCCAGTTTAGCTGCGAGTTTATCATTGCTAATCCTGCTGGTCCATGCCTCTGTTCTCCATCCTCCTGGCATCTTTCTTCCCCTTTCCCTGCTTTGCCTTTCTCTCCCTTGTTCCTGGTACTAGCATCTCTGGCCTTTTGGGGCAGGCAAATTCCCCAGCATCCCCCACCCTTCTCCCAATACATTAGTGTCAGTTTGTCTTCCAAGGAACATTTTTCCTTCTCCTGAAAGTGTCCCTGTGCAGATTAAAGCCACAGGGAAATCTTGTCATCCCAGGGTTTTGGATAGACAACTTCCCAACCCCGTTGTAGCTCTCGTCACCTCTATTTGCCTGTCTGCCCCCCTTGGTGCTCCATGTGACGAAGCATTGCCTGGGTCCCTTCCAGGTGTGCTTGGTGCCCTGTCACCGACGCGTCAGTGATGCTCCTCTCAGGGCCCCAGATGTAGGGCTGGGGAGCTGAGACAGCAGCCCAAAAGTGGGGGGACCCTGCAGGTGCCGAGCTGCTGGCCCAGGTTCTGGTCAGCTGTGCTCAGCGCTGGAGCCTGCCCAGGCTGGAGTTTATTCGGTACTTTTACCTAAACAGACACTCCCGTGGGCTTCTTGCTAACAGCACCATGGGGAGCTTTAGCCTGGAACCGCCCCGTTATTTGGAGAACCATGTAGCCAACCTAAATACTCTAAATGCTCTTCTGCGGGGGGGGGTTGGAGCCTTCGGGGAGGTCAAGGGGAAGATGCACGTCCATTGCCATGAGAGCAATGGCCACAAAGCTTGAGCTGGCTTCCAAGAGCCTTTGTATCCCCAAAGGCTGAATGGCAGGACCGGAGACTGGTGCTCAGCTCCGCTGGCTCTTATCTCTGCCCCACCAAAGGACCCCGGGCTCCCTCCTGAGTGCTGCAAGTCCTGCCGGGATGCAAAGCCTGCTCCTGATACGCCTGTGTGGGTGCTACAGGATGGCGACCGGAGCCAGGCCAGCTGCATTTTTCCTGGAAATCCTGCTGGCTTTCCTTCACCGTGATAATACGAGTGTCCCAGCTGTCCTTGCTTGACTGATCCACCCACGCAGAATATGTGGCTTTTTCTTGTGATACGATCAGATGCCTAAGAAACCTTGCCCTGCTGTGCTCCCTCGTTCGGCTAAGCGCTCCCCCGCATCCCAAGCGCGAGTCGCGTGTCCTGCCTGACCCTCATCCTATGGATCAGATCAGCTGGGGAAAGGAGGTCAGAGACAGGAATCCCGTGAACCAAAAACTGGGTCAGGACATGTATCCATGGGGCCACGCCGCCCCTGGGGCAGGGTGAGTTGTGGAGTGACGGGAGATGCTTGCAGATAGTTTGGGGCAAGAGAAGGGGTCCAAGGCCCCTTGCTAGCGAGCTGAGCGAGGGGAGAGGATCCTTTCCCGGCCAAAAAACCCTCTCGGGAGACAGGGGCTGTGGGTGCAAAGCCGTGAAGCGTCTCCAGGACGAATTTCTCCAGCCCAGGGGTTCCCCCTTGTGGCAAGATCCTCCTGGCTCGGCTGCCCTGCTCGCAGCCAGGCGCGGAGCCGGTCCCCAACCCCCACCGGGCAGGGGGGGGGG
>NW_008795485.1:1372184-1374120 GCF_000699145.1 Aptenodytes forsteri
CCCCCTTCCTATCGAGCTCAGCGACAGGAGACCATCCTTTCCCGGCCAAAAAACCCTCTCGGGAGACAGGGGCTGTGGGTGCAAAGCCGTGAAGCGTCTCCAGGACGAATTTCTCCAGCCCAGGGGTTCCCCCTTGTGGCAAGATCCTCCTGGCTCGGCTGCCCTGCTCGCAGCCAGGCGCGGAGCCGGTCCCCAAGCCCCACCGAGCAGGGTGGGGGGGTACCGGGGGAGCCCGGCCCGGGGCTCGGGGTGGGCTGAGCCCCCCCAGTCCCCCTGGGGGCTCGGAGGGTCGGCAGCAGCTGCCCGCCGGTGCCTCGCAGGCTTCCTACGTGCCGCCGGCTAAAGAGCAGCACCTCTGGGTGTTGGGGCAGGGGGTCCAGGGTGTCTTCAGCACTAATGCAGCAGGTATGGGTGTGCAGTCATCTACCAGGCTGCAGAGCGGCAACTGCCTCTGGGTTTGTTATCCAGGCAGCCGCAGGGATGTCTGGCTCAGCTCAGCAGAGCTCAGAGAGCTCTGCATCTCCCCCAGCTTGCCTC
This sequence comes from Aptenodytes forsteri, assembly GCF_000699145.1. NCBI lineage: Eukaryota > Metazoa > Chordata > Aves > Sphenisciformes > Spheniscidae > Aptenodytes > Aptenodytes forsteri. The sequence goes on from NW_008795485.1 coordinate 1,372,722, forward strand.
CTGCCTGGCAGCGGGTGATGAGCCAGCTTGGGATGCCCAGCACCGGGTACCTCTGCGCCCCATCCCTGCAGGCAGGCTCCGTCTGAATGCCCCTCGTCCCCCATCTTTGTGTCTGTGCAGGGGTGCAGACCTGCCCTGCAGCATGGCTGAGCTATGGAGAGCCAGTTTATGGTAGGTAACCCCGACATTCACAGCTGTGATGGGGGGGGGCTGCAGCAGGGCTGCGTAGCACAGCCAGGGCCTGAGAGCAGGACAGCCGTGAAGACCCTGGCATCTCCGTACCCACCTCTGGGCGACGAACCAGGCTTCCCTCTTACGTAGGAAACCAGATGCTTTGCAGCTGCCTACTGATGTTTGTGGCTGCTGCAGCAGCCCGGCACGAAGAGGAGGCCTCCGCGGGCTCCCCTGCACCAGGCTGGAGGTCTGCGCAGCCTCTCTGAGCCCCGTCCCTGCTCGGCTGGCGGGGAGAGAGGCTGGAGCTGAGAGGAGCTGGTTCCCTGCGAGCTGTGATGAGTCAGCACCGCGCTGCAATGCTGAGTAGGGCTCCGCACGGCACGGAGGCGAGCAGCACCCGGGCAGCATCGATGTTTATTAATGACTGTATTGGGGATGCTGTTTAGTCACCGCTCCCACGAAGCCTGGGAGGCAGCCTCCCCTCCTGCCGCGGGGTGGGAGGCTCTTCTGCTGTCCTTGGGAGACATCTGAGGCACCCAGGCACCCGCACTGCTTAGCACAGTTATAACCAGGTCCTGCGAGAGGCCTCGGTGATGCCACCGCCGCTTCCTCCCGATGCTGCCATGCTCGCTGCCTCCCCTCCCAGCAGAGCAACAGGGCGATTCCTGCTCGAAAGATGGGGGAAACTGAGGCACGGTGTGTGGTGAGGGATGACAGCAGGACACGGCCTGGCCACGCTGATCTCCTAATGGCCAGCGATGCAGTGGGCTGTGCTTGCTGCCTGCATCTGGCGCATCGGGGGGGATTTATTAATATGAGAGTGCTGCAGATTTAACTAGGAAGAACGTGAGCAAAGCGGTTAGAGGCTGGAAGCAGGGGGACGGCCCTTAAAGTGCTGGGCAGCGTCGGGGGGTGCTCTGGGCAGGCAGCGGGGCCACCGGCCGGCCGGCACAGCCCTCCCTGGTGAGGAACCCATTTAAGGGCCAGATGCTGTTATTAAACTCTCCGACAGGCGTTTTCGCGCTCCGCCATCTGCAGTGCCATAAAACTTGCATGAGATTTGAGATGAAAAGTCTATTTCTCTGAATGAAGTTTTAATAAGTTCAAATCAGAAAAAGAAAATAGTAACTCTTCTCCCTCCCCTCCTGCCCTCCCCCCCCGAATTCCTATCAGATTTAGTCTTCTGGAGACAAAGATCTTTGCAAACTGGCGGTGCCCCCCCCCC
>NW_008795485.1:1375041-1383569 GCF_000699145.1 Aptenodytes forsteri
TCTCGTAATTGAGTGGGTAATGGGTGGGCAGCTCATGGCGGCACCGCACGGGCTGGCAGTGAGCAGCAGCGTGGCGTCATTTCACTCTCGATGCACAGCTTGGCTGAATGCCGGGCTGGGGTGCAATGCCCTCGTGGGGGGCTGGGAGCTGGAGCCAAGACCCGCAGGAGCCAGCCCTTCGCTGCCTCTGCAACGACCAGGTCCCAGGATTTGCAGGTGGGTCAAGCTCGGCAGGTCCTGCGCTGCACTGGGGTCAGGTCGCAGAGGCAGGTAGGCAATGTCTGACAGCAAGGGGAAACTGAGGCACGTCCCAGCGCATGTGCTGGGCATGGATAGGGAAGAAGAGCAGGTTGCACCCCAGCATGGCTTGCCCATAGGTGTCAGCCTGAGGAGCAGGACCTTCAGGCAACTGTGCCCCGGTCTGCTGTTAGCCGTGAGTCGGTCTCAGTGTCGTGTCAGCCACGCAGGATGAGAGTCCATGGTGTTTCTCAGCAGCCCCTGGCCACAAAGGCACCTTCCCCCCAGCAGGTCCTCTTGGCCATATCTGCCGGGAGCTGGCTTGTCCCTCTGGCATGCAGGCCCTGACACACCGCTGCCTGGCTGCTGCCTCATCAGCACATTAATAAACCATCTCTCGCCGGCCTTTCTTGCCGCTGCCAAATTCTGTTTCAATGCCAGAGCGATAGCGCTGCCCCAGCTGGGAAGGGAGCGCAGAGGTACCTCCAGCATCACCTCTTCCATGAGCTGATAAGGCTGAGGGAGGCGAGAAGCTGCCTGGAGCTCAGGGAGTCTGTTAGCAGGAGCAGCAGCCCTGAGAAAGCAGGCACAGATTCAATTCACTCGGCAGCGTGGGCTGGATCCTGCTGCTGGATCCTCCACCATGGATCCCGAGCACCTGCAGTGTCCGTGGAGGTGGTGCTGCAGGGGCCATGCTGCACCCAGTGCCAGATATTTCGGGCAGGCACCGGCACGCCTCTCCTCATCCTCCCTCTGCTCCACGCACCATGGCTGCTTGGTGGCATCATCCCTAACCAGCGGGTGGCTGGGGACCAGCGCGGTCCCGAGGAACGGGCTGGGGGTGCGATGCAGAGGGCTGAAAAGCTGCAAGAGATCGGGAGGTGTTCCCGAGACCCCGGGCGAGGGCTCAGCAGAGCAGCCCAGGGGCAGAACTGGGCGAACGGCTGGCCGGTGGTGTGTGCATCCACGTTCGAGCACTGTGGGCACGGCTGGGCCTGCCTTTCCCTGCCCGCCGGGGTGGCCCTGGTGGGTTCCCCTTCTCCATATGGCTGTGGATGTCTGTAGATGCATTTTAAACCCTTGGATGGGTAATAAATAGAAGCAGGCCCGCTGCCTTTTGTTTTGATTGATTCCATTTGTTCTGCATAAGCAGCTCCTTCCCCTTGCCAAGGCTCGGCTCCCGGGAAAGTAAGATGCTGTGAGCCGGAGGGGCCCAGCCGTGCCGTGCTGGGGAGGGTCCCCGGTGCTCCCAGCACTGCCACGGGTGAGGACGCCCAAAGCTGAACTCTGACGTGGGGGAAACTGAGGGACCCGACAGTGTCAGGACTGCCTCTGCAGTGGGTGGATGCCCTTGATCAAGAAGGGAAACTGAGGCTGGGAAGCATCATGTGCCGTGCCTGGGGACACACGGCGAGTTAGGGGTGGCTCTCAGCTGCAGAAGCTGCCACCTTCTGGTGCTGGGTGGGGGGTGAAGCCACCAACAGACTGGGCCAGCAAAGGGTGATCCAGTGGCGTCAGCCACCCCGCGGGTGACTGGCACTGCTCTGCAGGGAAAAACAACTTTGTAAATGAGCTTGGGATGAAGATGAACACAGGAGCCGGGACTCCTGGCTTCCCTCTCTGGCTCTGTCGCAAACAGCAGCCTCGGGTAAGTCTGGTGTCTCCCTGCCTCAGTTTCCCCAGGCAGGAAAGGCTTGTTTACCCATCGGGAGCTGGGGAACCGGCAGGTTTGGCAGCAGGAGGAGCCCTGCGGATGAAAGGCACTGCTCAAAGCCAGGGCGGCCGGTCTGTGGGCTCCCTGCGGGGCAGCACAACAGCGAGAACCTGAGCGGTGGGCAATGGGTGGGGGCTGGATGGACCCCAGAGGCATCATCCCAATGGTGCCCCAAATGCAGCCCCGCTTCCCTCTCACCTCCTTGTCTGCGGACCCCCATCCCCGGCAGGAGGAGGGATGGATGTACCCACGGGGGGGGAGGGGGGGGGGGCCCTAAAAATATCCCCCCCCCCGGGGGCACTAAAATTATCCCTTATCCCGATGAGTCAGAGCTGCCGGGGGCGCGTGTGCCCGCACCCCAGCTGTGGTGCCGCGTCAGGGGGAGCGGGTGTAGGCCCGAAGGACGCAGCTGCCTCCCTGCCACGTCCGCTCACCGCTCCTCTCCTCCTTCTGATCTGCCTCATTATCTCCTGAGTCATCGCTCCCACCTCCGCCGCAGCCACAGCCGCCCGCAGCCGGCACTGTGCAGGGGCTGCTACCCAGCCCAGCCAGGGCTGGGGGCTGCCAAAAAGGCGAGGGAAGCCGGTGGGTCCCTGCGTGTGACCTCTTGGTTTCCAAAGGCAGCCCGGTGATTCGGGGTAGGGGGCAGCACGGGCGGGCAGCGCTGCAGAGCATCTTCCCGACACGTGCCGCTGGACACCCAGACGGACATATGGGATTGCGGCTGCTCCTGCCCGGCAGGGAGAGATCCCTGGGCACGGGAAGCTGCAGTGCTTGTCATGCAGTGATGCTTCTGGGCTGGGAATCAGGCTTCAGCGTGCCAGGGAAGGCTGCAAGCTGCTTTCCAAGCCCTGCATGGGGCAGGGGCCGGAGATAGAGCTGGTCTGCTTGCTGTGAATGAGCTGCTCCCTGAATAGGTCAGGATCTGGCTGCCGGTGTCGCTAAACACACGTTGGCGTGGTGCAGATCCTGGGTTTGGCATGTGCAGGCTGCGGCGGGTCCAGGGCACGGCTGTCCCCCATGGGGAGCCCGGGGGACGCTGCAGAGGCTTCCCCTCTGAAGGAGCTGGGATAAACCAGGGCCAGGGCTGGCTCCCATTTTGCTGCTGGGATGGGAGACGCAGCTCTGAGCTGAGCGGAAACCCGAGGAGGTGCCTCTCTCCCTGTGCCCCTTGGCAGCTTCTTCCCAGCGTTAATCCGTCTTGCCGCTAACAATTTGTGCCTTATTAATTCTAATTTGAGCTTGCCTGGTTTTGTCTCCCAGCCATCGCTCCTTGTGCTGCCTTTCCCCAGCAGACTGAAGCGCCCGTGGCAGGCAGCGCTGCTCCTGGGGTTATTGCAGCCCCCACATCTCCGCTCGGCTGCATGGGTGCAGCAGTTTAAGTCTCTTGTCAGAAGGTGTTTCCTCCCAGCTCTTGAAATGTCGCCGTGGCTCTTTGCCGGCTCAGCGTGACCGACGGCAGGACGAGCTGCGGCGGCTCAGAGCCAGGGTCCATCTCGCTTCTCGTTTTGGAAGCTCCCTGGCCCTGGGTTAACTTGTCCATCACCTGTTTATTTCTGCATCTCCGGGCCTGGGCTCTTCCCCCATCCATCTCTGCTTCGTGCTTTACCTCTCCGGCTAATAACTAGGTCAGGAGTCCTGGAGGCCGGAGAGCAGCAGCCCAGCGGGCGGTCATCTCCCATCTGTTTTCACTCCTTTCTCTCCTTTTCCTCCTGCCTTTTTGGCTGGTGGGGCAGAGAGACCCTCCGGCCCCCTCCTCTTCCTCTGGGACGTGGGGGGGGCAGGAGCCGCCGGGGCAGGAGCCGCCATGTCCACAGGACGGTCAGGACCTGCTTTCCGCACAGGGAGGTATTTTCATACAGTAAAACAACGGCCCCACCAGCCGGGGCTGTCGGTGGTGGGGGGGCGTAGCTGAGGTGGGGGTGAGCCGGGTGCGGGAAAAAAATACAGTAAATGGACTACGGCCCCACCAGCCGGGGCTGTCGGTGCAGGGGGGGCGTAGCTGAGGTGTGGTTGAGCCGGCGGCTGCGGGGAGCCTGTCCTGGCGCGAGCATCCCTTGGGTGCAGCCCTCCCTGGTGGAGGTTCCCCGACCCCAGCACCAATGTGGTACCGGGGGGACCTGGCGCGACACCGCTGGGCGTGCAAAGGTGGTGGTGGCAGTGGCCTGCGAAGGACATCGCAAGCAGGAGGATGCTGCGAACAAAGCGCTGGGAGCCCGGTGGGGGACACTGAATTGGCGTGAAGGTAGCGAGCGGCTGAGTGACAGCTACAAGAGTGCTTGAGGGCCAGCCGCGCACTGCCCAAGGGCCGGGAAACCAAAGGCCTGGAGGATGCTTATGTCTGCAGGCTCAGAGGAGAAATGCTGCTCTCAGGAGGAAGGTCTCGGATGGAGACGCAAAGGCCACCTCCGTGCAATGCCCCGTGCCAGCGAGGACTCTGGGTGACACTGAAAAAGCTCTCAGCGAAGCAGCCGTGTCCCTTGAAGCACTTAGCCCCCCGATGCCTCAGTTCCCCCCCCCCCAAGGGGATAGCGCTTCCTCTGAAAGATGCAGCCCCCGGGCAGCGAGAGGCATGGGGCTGCGCTGGGCCGTGGGGGGTCCCGCAGCAGCATCCGGTCGTGCTGGCAACCGCTGGGAAGGCGTTCGCATCCCGCCGGGGAGCGCGGGTGCCTCCGAACAGGCTTCCCCTTGTGCGGCGAGGATGGCCGGCAGCTCTGACCCTCCGCCGGGGAGCGGGGAACAAGGGCGGCTGTGTGCGCCCATCGCGCTCGCTGGCCCGATGCCCCGACACGCATTCCTGCAACGGGCAGGGCTTTCCGGGCTGCCGGCGCTGGGATGCTGGCTACTGTGGGGGGCTTGTTGTGGGTTTGAGGTTGGGGTTTTTTTTTTTTTTCCTCCTTTTTTTCTTTTATTAGCAGCCTTTGGGTGTCTTTTTGAGCAATTAATCTGGGTCATGACATTCGCCGAGCAGATCGGAGAGTCTGGGGCTCATTAGCACCCGGCCGAACGTCGCTGCAAAGATGCTCTCGGCGGCTCCGCGCCTCTGCCTGCTTGTTATTCCGGGCGAGTCGGGGGCTGCAGCAGCGGGAGGGTCCCCTCGGTGGAGGCCCCTGCTGCACTGCTGTGGGCAGTAGGGGCAACGCGGGGTGGCCGGGGTCCCCCTCCTGCCGCAGCAGCGCGGCCGGAGCAGCCAGCGACGCTGTGTTGGCACTGGGGTACCCGGTAATCAGCAGGCAGCGCTGTGCTGCAGGGCTCAAGGACTTTTGAGGGTCTCAGCCTCCCTGCTTTGGCTTCAGCTTGACTTTATTCCCTTTCCCATCAGCTGCTCGAGTCCTCAGCAGTGACCTGCAGCTGCCGCTGTGCCGGCACCGGGAACGGCATTCGCTCTGTGTGGCCGGGGCCTCGCCAGCCGTTTGCACGAGCTGCTGCTGCTCCTCTCCCCTCTCCTGGCTGGGGAAACTGAGGCAGGAGACCTCACTTAGCCCCAATCCAGCCGCCTGCCCTGCCCTCCCCCTGCCAGCAAGGGGGGAACCGTCTCTCCCTGGCCAAAGCCACCCCAGCTGCCGTAGAGAATTGGTCCATGATTCCCCAGCCAGGAGTCGTGTCCATCTCATGGACGTTTCTTCTGTGGGTTTGGCCGGCTTTTGCTTTTGGCTTCCACAATGCCCCATGGCCATGAGCTGCACCCGAGCTTCTTGTCCCAGCCGCTCCGGGCTGCACTCACGCTTCTCTGCCGCAAGCCCTGGCTTTAAACCCACACAGGGTTTTTGCTCTGAGCCTCGAGCCTTCGCCCCCCTCCCGCTGCCGACCTCCCTGCGCGGCTCGGGCCCCTCTGCGGGGACGGGGACCGGGAATGGTGAGAAACCTCCCTGTGCCTGGCTGGCTGCGGCACAGCATATGTGCTGGGATCTGCTCCCTGCCTGCTGTTTATCCGCTTCCTTCGAGTTAACTTATGTTTCTATCGCTGCCCATCTGTCTCCTTCTCTTCCTCTCTTCCCTCCCTTCCTCGCGCACTGGCAGGCACTGGTGGAGTGCGGGGTCCCTGTCCCCAGCGGCTCCAGGTGACCCCCGGGGGGTGGCAGGCACTTTGCCTCCCTCCGCCGCTCCCGCATGGCTGCATGCTTGCCAGGGCGCTTTTTGCTGGGATCCTGGTTTGGATGCACCCAAGGCTGAGATACGTTGAGCTCCAGCAGTTCCCTCCATCCACCATTAACTCTGTTAGCAAATTTTGGCTGGAGGATCCCCCCTCTCCCATTAAACCTGAAGCCGCTGGGGCTGCGTTGGTGCCGACAGCCCCCTCGCAGCCTTCGATTCCCCTCCATTCCTTCCTCTTCCTCGACTCCCTCTTCCCCCCGGGCTCAGCGACGCTCCCATCCATTCTGCACAGTATTTGCTCTTCAGATGTCTGTGCCTTCCCAGTGGTGCGGGAGGGAAGCCCGGCCCCACTCCCCGTCGGCGCAGCGCTCCCACCCGGAGCCCGGCTATTAGGGATACCCGGGCTTCTTCAGGAAACACAAAGGCATCGAGTGCCGGAGCCAACGTGCACCTGCTTTTCTTGCTGCTTCAGAAAGCCCTTGTGGCTGCTGCCTCCCACTTCTCCAGCTCTTATTTATAGTCTGTCTTGTTCGCACTGGGTTTTTTTCTTTCTCTTTCTTTCCCCGGCGCAGCTGAGCTGCTGAACTTGTAACGCCGTGGAGAGGCTTCTCCCTCGGCTCGGCTGCGCACGGCCATGGCAAAGGGAGTGGAAGAGAAATCGGATCCCCACAGGAGCGGCCCAGAGCCTCATCACCGCGCTTTTCGTTAGCACCGATCACCCCCCGCGGGTGGCTGGGAGGGTTGTGCATCAGGTTGCTGCTCGTGGCCATGACCCACATTCGGGACCTTGTTAGGTGCTGTCAGCACGAGGACCCCCGCGGCACTGGGGTCTCAGGGACCCTGCGAAGGACAGACTGGACCCTGAGGAGGGACGTCCCTCCGGCTGGCCATGCTTCTTGTCACATCAGTTTGGTGGCATCAGTCACTTGCCTGCTGGGAACCCGACTGAGACCCAGCAAACTCGTGCCGCTGATGGCCCTTCAGGGATGTGCCGGGCAGTGATGGGGCAGGCATTTGTCTCTTCGCCAGCACTCCCGAGACCTGTCCCCTCACCGGGGCACTGCAGGATGTCCCCATGCCCGGGGCCACCATCTGATGTGCAGAGGAGGAGCGTGTAGACCTCAGCTGGGGGACACCGGCATCACCCGCCCCGGCCGGCAGCGGTGTCGGTGCCGTGGGAAGCTCCGGGGCTGGCCGGACCCTGGTGTACCAGCCAGTGCTGTTCCATGTGGGACACTGCCAGCCTGCGACGTCCCACAGGAAAGCCACCAAGGGCTGCAGGGAGGCACCAAAAGCTCCGCTCCCTCGTGCAAAAACCTGGTGCTCACCACAGCCACCCTCTCCTCTCCTCCCCGGAGGAGGTGGCGAGAGGACACGGCAGGGGGAAGGGAGGGAGAGGGGGCCGCGGACCAAAATAACAGCAAAAAATAATAAAAAAAAATCAAATCACAAGGCGAGAGGCTTGCCATCTGCCGCGTGGGGGCTGGAGCAGGAGCCGAGCGGGGCTCCCGCCGGCACCAAGTGACTCAGCACTGGGGAGGGAGGGATGCTCTGGGATCCTTCAGCGCTTGGCCCCATGCACCCCGAGACATGCCCCAGGAGTGACGGGGAGAACCCCCCCACCCGACCCGGGGGCAGCTTGCAGGCAGGAGCTGCGGGCAACCCATTGTGGCTGGGGTCAAACCCTTCACACCTCCGGTGTTTCCTCGGGAAGGAGGAAAAACTGCCACTGCAGCCTGGGTACCGCCGGCACCAAGTGACTCAGCACTGGGGAGGGAGGGATGCTCTGGGATCCTTCAGCGCTTGGCCCCATGCACCCCGAGACATGCCCCAGGAGTGACAGCCGGGGGAGAACCCCCCCACCCGGGGGCAGCTTGCAGGCAGGAGCTGCGGGCAACCCATTGTGGCTGGGGTCAAACCCTTCACACCTCCGGTGTTTCCTCGGGAAGGAGGAAAAACCAGGTAGAAGAGGAGACCTTTTTTTTTCCACAGGAGCCACGTTTCCATGGCACCCAGCCGGGAGGTGCTTCTCCACGGACCTACCGCTTCGTGGGGTCCAGCAGCACGGCGAGGGGAGCCCGGTGTGCCCCTCTACCATGGACACACCACCCCGGGGCACCCGCAGCTGGAGGGAGCCCGGATGGAGGATGCTGCCCAGACGTCACCCAGATGTCCCCAGATGGGCACGGCTTGCCCCGACGCCGTGGGCAGCGGTGGCGTGAAACCACCGCGTGTCACCCCCGAGGGGTCACCTCCGGGGCGCCGCCCGGGGCCCGTCCTGCCGGGTCTCGTGCAGGGCAGGGGGCTGAGGGAGCGCTGTGTCCCTGGCTAACACCGTGCTGGCAAGGGAGACAAAGGCGCGATTACTCACTGCCGGGGAGGAGCGGCTCAGTGCATTACTCAGCCCCGCCAGGCAACGGGTCTATTCTTCGCGCATCAACCTGGGGGACCGGGGAGGAGGAGGAGGGCAGGGGAACGGGGC
>NW_008795485.1:1383710-1386250 GCF_000699145.1 Aptenodytes forsteri
GCGGGCGGTGTTGGGGGTGGACAGCGAGCGCCAGGCCCCAGCTTTCGCCCCTACCTGCTTCCAGGGCTGCCGGCGTGCGCTTTCCCGGCAAGCCCGAGCCTGCAGGGAGGGATTTCAGTGATGCTGATGAGCTTTGCCGAGTCCCTGGGAAGATGGTCTGCGGGGTGAGCGGCCACGGCTGGACGCTGCCGCCCAGGGATGGGTGTGCAGTGCACCTCCTGCACGCCCCTCCCCTGCCCCAGGTATCTCCAGGTGGCTCTCCAAAGGACGTCCCCAAGCCCCCCTCCCCGCAATGTGCCTGAGACTACATGGCAGTGGTTAGAGCACAGCTGAGGCTGTGGGTTTTGCTGGAGACCGGTGGACACGGGCACACCTCCGTGCTGGTGCCGGCATCACGCCGGTACGGGATTTTCCGGTGGGCCGGGTGCACGCATCCCCCCCCCGAGGTTTGCTCCTGGCTTAGAGGTCTTTTAAGGAGCTCTTGGCGAGGCTGATGCCGGGATGGGTGGAGGCGCTAATGGAAGGGCACTGGAGGGGGGAGGCAGGGACGAGGGGTGAGCTGCCGGCGGATTTGCCACCACGGACACTGCTTCTCGATGGAGCGAAATAATCAATATGGGTTCAAGTGGGGAAGGGGGTTTTAGGTGGAGAAGCACGTTGCTGCCGATTCAGGAGCACAGGGGCTCCCATGGATGAGCGGGACAAAGGGGGACAGCGTTCCCGAGGGGATGCCCACCAGCAGGAGGGGGATGCAGGGTGGGGAAGGATGCGGGAGCCATGACAGCCCTGACAGGGAGCACTTGGAGCCTCCCAAACGCCGTGGGGGCTGCAGCTGTGGGGCATGAAGCTTTCAATAGGGGAGCAGGGCCCCTCCTAGCCCTTCTGCTGCTCTGCCCTGGCTCCTGCCCGGCTTGGCAACCCCGTGGCTCTCCTGGTCATGTACCGGCAGCATGGCTGGGCTGCGTCATGAGGGGTACGCTCGCTGTGCTTGCGGGGTGATGGGGGTGCTGGCTGCAATGGGGTTGTCACCTCCCCTGGGAAACAGGCCTCGGCGCGTGCTTTGGGGTAGGGAGAGTTGGCAGAGCAGGTCCTTCCCCCAGCAGCACCCGGATTTCCAAGGTGTCTGAGATGGTGTGAAATGGTTCGGGTGGGGACTCTGCCTTGAGCTCCAGGGGATGTGGCTCGGGGGGCCCTGGGCATGGAGTGGCTGCTCAGGTCTGTTTAGGGGAGTCCTGTTTGTTCGTGGCATTGGTTATGGGCAGAAAAACGTGCCTGTGTTGCTCAGTGTGCAACATGAAGGGTTATTTTGGACTGGACCAGACCTTCTCTGGCTTGTTTGGCATTGCAGCTCCTGCTAGTGCCTCTCTGCAGGGTGTGTGCGGTCCCCTTGCAGCCGTGCCTCTCCACGTGGCTTTGCAGGCGTTAATGAAGGTACCCATGCTGTGCTCCCCCTTCCTGGGGAGGAAAACCTCGTTATCCAGAGAGATGCGGTGGCGTGTTCCCAGGTGTCCCGTGGCAGAGCCTGGCACTAGGTCCGGACGCCTGGCTGCGGTGCCCTGGGTTACAGCAGTGGCTGGGGAGATGATTTTGCTGAGAAATAAGCAGTGAATTTGGGTCACCCGGGTCCCAGCACCCTGCTGCAGCACCGAGGGGAGGGTCCTTACTCGCTGCCCTTGGCGCATCCCTAATATTGCTCCTGTTAATGCACCAAGAAGCCCCTACAAAGCAATTTAAACTCCAGCTACCCATAAAAATTCCGCGCGCTGTGCAATGCTGCTCTCTCGCCGATGAGCTTGTCCCTGCCTGGCCCGGGCCCGGGGACTCCGTCCATTTTGGAGCCTGTCCAAGGGGAGGCCTGGGTACCCCTGCAGCCGGTTGCCCCAGCAACTGACACTCTCACGCAGCATGCATCGTGCCAAACATTTCGGAGCCCTTATCATGCCTTCAGTACAACGAGGCAACGGTGATGGAGCGCTGCTTGGGGGATAAGCGTCACCCACGTCACCTTGCTATTTATCTTGCAGCAGTCATAAATATCCGCTGGCATCTGCGTGTCCCACTGCTCTAATCCCCTTGCGGTGCTGCTCGTGTGAAGAGTTACCCGAGCAGAGACCCGTGTCCGTAGGAAATTCGGCAGAAAACCAATTAGGATTTTTCGAAGCGAAGTGCTGTTAATTGCCTCTATCCTTGCAAATTAATAAAGCATCGATGCTATTGTTTAACTCTGCGTGTGCGTGCGTGGCTTCAGGTGGAGCCTAAGAATATTTGAGGGGGCTTGAACGATGAGCCGGGGGTTGGGAAGGGTTGTGGGGGTGATGGGGAGAGGGGCTGGGGAGGGGGCCGTGCCACCCCAACGTGAAATGGGGGTCACGGAGCAAAGAGCACGGGCTGTCCCCGGAGCCGATCTGCATGCATGGGGTGTCTGCAGGGTGCAGGGAGGCTTCCCCGAGGGGTTTCTGGTGGGTCACAGCTGTGCCCCACAGCAGGCTGCACCCCCCCCCCCCCCCCCCCCCCCAGCAAAACCTCGCTCCGGGCCAACG
>NW_008795485.1:1391684-1402493 GCF_000699145.1 Aptenodytes forsteri
AGCGATGAGCCAGGGGTTGGGAAGGGTTGTGGGGGTGATGGGGAGAGGGGCTGGGGAGGGGGCCGTGCCACCCCAACGTGAAATGGGGGTCACGGAGCAAAGAGCACGGGCTGTCCCCGGAGCCGATCTGCATGCATGGGGTGTCTGCAGGGTGCAGGGAGGCTTCCCCGAGGGGTTTCTGGTGGGTCACAGCTGTGCCCCACAGCAGGCTGCACCCCCCCCCCCCCCCCCCCCCCGCCGCGCTCGGCTGCTCAGCTTGCAGCAAGCTTTGGAGGGCTTGAATTATTTTCTTCTTCGAGCTCTGTCAAACGGGGTTGAAATTGTGCATGCTCTGCCTCGGCTCCTCGCTCCCGCTCCCACCCGGCAGCCTCGAGGTGCGATTGCCATCACCCGGGAAGCAGCCCTGGAGCACTGTGCCATGTCCCACGCCGAGGCTCCGGCTGCTCTTTCTGAGGGTGGCTGTGCTGAGAGCATGGCCCTACATGCTTACGTAGCATCGTGCGGGCACACATTAATAGCTAATAACAGCTATTAAGTGTAAAAGTGGCTCGGTGTCCCTGTCCCAGCCCCGAGGGGTCTCCCGGCGGGGTTTGATGCCAGCCAAGGTCCCCATCTCCCCGGCCCTGCCCAGAGGACAGGCAGCACGGGGAGGTGGTTCTCCCAGACCTGGCCATGGTTGGGAGGTAGGACGAGGCGCTGGTTGCCCTGGTTTGGTCCGTCCTGCCCTGCCAGTCCCTTGGGGGCATCCTCTTCTGTCTGAGTCCCCCCTCTCTCATTTTAGCGTCCTCCATGTGAATGCACCATCCCCAGGGATGGCTCATGGGTGCCCGGCTGCTCTGCCCGATCCTTGCCCAGCATCCCTATTAAGGCAGAAAGTGGGCTGAAAACTGTCCTGACTTTTTCCCCTCTTTAGGACCTTTTTTTTTTTACTGCCTTTGTTCTGCTTTCCCTGTCCCCTACCATCTAACCTGGCTTGTGCTGGGGGATTCCTGCTCCTTTTCTGAGTCTGCAGCGCTCCTGATCCGGCACTTTGCATCTATCAAGGACTTAAAATTAAGTGCAAAAAATATATTGTTAAAATAGACTTGACTTTTTTGGTGCTGCCTAAAAATAACCAGGCTCTGAGGGTCGGAGCAGCAGGTGTCTGGGGCTGGGCTGATTTATCGCAGGGGGGCTCGGTTCTCCTTAATGAAGTCGTAAGGCCTTCTCTTGTGTTTTTACAAAAAATTACACAGTTTTGGCTCGCAGCATCCCTCCTGAGGGGAAGCCCAGCGTGGCACGCTGTGGAAGACACCAGCTCAGCTTTGAGTTTTGTCCTCATCCAAGGTTTTGCAGGGGATGCCTGGAAAAAGCGTGAATCAGCCATTCTCCGAGCATAAAGCGGAGTGAGCTCCCGGCGTCCTCCCTGTGGGTTGGCTGGGATGGCTCCCTGCCTGTTGCAGGCAGCTTTTCTGTGGGGGGGCTAATTTCTTCGGAGCCCCTCAGGCAACCAGCCGGGAGTCTCCAGGTCCTCCGGTTGAGATGCCTGCGCAGGTAATTTGGGAGCAGCACGTCATGCCCTGTCTCGCTGCGCAGATGATAAAACTCAGGTAACGCACGTGGACTTTTTGGGGGAGGAAAGGCGTGTAGGGCAGCGCCGCTGCAGGGAGGGGGTGGCTCTGCTTTCCCCTGTTCCTGAAGGATGCTCAGTTCTGGGGGGTTTTCCCAGCTGACCGAGGATACGGGGGTCGTTTCCCTGCCATGGCTTGCGCCGGTGGGACTGGCCCCAGGGATCAGAAGGGCACTGGTGGGTCCCCACGGGTGTTTTTCCTGCAGCCGAGCCTGCCTTGGCTTTAGGTTGCAGGGCTGCTCTGGCCGTGTCTGGTGCCTCGTCCCCGCAGTCCGCCTCTGGCTTTGCAGCACTGATGGGAAGACATTTGTATGTTCAAATGCCTTTTCGTCTCTGCAAGGGTTCAAGGAGCTGGGGCTGTACGTTTGTTTCCAATAAAAATAAAAAAAAAAAATCATCTGCTGTGACTCTTTCCTCCCTTTTTGCTGATGAGGAGTCAGACCCAGGTGGTGAGAGGAAAATGCAAATGGTGGTGGAGGACAGAGCACATGGGGACGGGGAGATCAGCCGAGGGTTTCTCTCCTCCGAACCGCGGCACGGGCAGCACCCGGCCACCTCGGCGAGGCCGTGGCACGTTGAGCTTGGTTGCAGTCAGCAGAGCAAGAGCAGGCAGGACCTGGGGACGGAGCGATGCCCCTGCAGAGGCTGTGCTGTCTGCACAAAGCCTTGTGCAAGGCCACCGTGTCCTTGTCAGCCGGGGGTGACGCAGGTACGTGTGGCTGCTGCTCCCCGGCTGTTTTCCCCGTGGCTCGGAGCTCCCGCTCGCCTTCCCCACCGCCCTGCAGCAGTGCTGGGAGCCGCGGCTGCCGTGCAAGCCACGGCACGGTGACCAGAGTGCCAGCAGAGCTGCAGCACAGCAGGGAAACGGCATTTATTTGCTGCGACAGCTTTGCAACAGATTCTTTGGCGGAGCTGACTGCAAACTGCAATCCTAAACTGTCGGACGGCTCCTTTTTCCAGCCTGGGAGTGTGAGAAACAAATTTGTTTGGGTTATAAAAACATATTAAAAAGCAACACATTTTGTTTTGCAATATACATAGTTCTTCATGCCAATTTTTTTTTTAATGAGTGCCATTCTAATCCCTTCCAGACAAAGACTTTTCTTAGTAACTTTTTGTGGAGGTAATTGCTGGGGAGACGTTTTGAAGCGCTAGGCAGGGAGCTGTCAGTCACACAGCCACTGGTGACGGCTGTGCATCACTCAGGTACGGGGGGGGAGGAAAGCTGAAAAGCTCTTGGGTGTCCCTAGCCCTGGGGACCCGGTGCCCGGAGAGCTGATGCCCGACACCAGCAGTGCGGGATCCGGGATGTCTGGAACAACACAGAAAAGGGGCTTTTTGCTCATCAGATGTGCCCGGATGGTTGGTATCTTGATGCACATGCCTTGATGTCTATAGTTCTCTAGTATTTTACTGACTGCTGCTTAGCTCTGCCCCAGATCCTGGGCTATGAGTGTCTGGCTTTGAGGAGCATCTTAGGGGTACCACCAGCTTCCTTCACCCCTGGACTGGGGGATAGCGACCTCCTGCTGACCTGCTTTGAGTCCAGGGGACAGTCAGGACCTCCAGCGATGGGTTTCCCTGGTAGGAACAAGGGGTGAGGGACCCCCAGGAGCTGCAGGGGGATTTTTGACCCCAAACCGCCTGGTCTCTGTCAGCTCCTCTAAACATCTGCCCGACAAGAGGGGCTGATGGGGGAATGAAGCACCTCTTCACCCAATATTTTGGGAGTTACCGTATTCCACCTGCCCTATTTCAACGCTGGCGCAGACAGTATCGCCACTTAATGGAAAGCCATCCCACCGAGCTAAGCAGGCACTGCCGTGAAGTATCCATCTATTTTCCAAGTGATGCGTCTCCTCCTGGCTTCCTCAGTACCGTGGGTTAAGCGGGGAGGTTGGCATCACTTCTGCCCTTCAGCTCTTCATTTTCTTTACAGAGCTGCTTTTCCGCATCGTCTCTCCGTGCCGATGCATGCCCGTCTCTCCCGGTTCCCGCTGTGCTTGTGGCCTGTCCGGGGGTCTCTCCAAATCTGCTTTGGTGCCATGGCAAACGAGTGGGTCCAAACTTGTTTTTCCAAGTCCGCGTCAGCTGCTCTTCAAATCAAGGAAAATGCCTGTGGGTTGGGCTGGTTTTTTTTTTAAATGGCACTAACTTTGATTTGTAATTAAAACACTCCATTTAATTAGGCAGGTACCACAGAACCTTTAGAAACATGACTATTTTTATATATTTACTCCCCTTCCTTGTGTTTTCCTTAGTGACTGGAGTTCCAATTAAAACAACCTCCTTCTTAAACCGTTGGCTCTCAAATAAAACCAGGAGCTAAAAATACAGCAAGGCCACTGAGCTGCCCTCCCCCTCCCCGCACCTCTCACCTCTCCCTTGGACTGCCGCCTCTGCATTGGTTTTCTCCCCATGAGGATCTCGAGGCACTTGACGAAGCCGGTGCAATCCTGTCGCTTGACTCTTTGGCTTTGCTCCATCAAGATTTCTCCTACCTCGTGCAAAAAACTCGCCAGCTTTGGCCTCAAATGTGCCCAGAGCAGCTCGATTGGGCTGGAGGGATGGGTTTGCTATGGGGCTAGGCTGGGATGCTGCAGCTGGTTTTCTCCCACCCCATAATCTGGGGAGCCTTTGGAGATGGCTTCACCCTGAAAAGCCCATCTTGCTGTGCCTGAAGCTGTAAGATGGTGCTTGCCGTTGCTGTAGCGGGACTGGGGGGAACAGTGTGCTTTCGCTCAAAACATTTCTGTGTGATACATGCATTTGCAATATAGGAACAATAGCCATCCTGCCAAGCTAAACACGAGCTGTTCCCAAAGTTGTTGGCATTTCGCTTTTTGCCAAGGGTCTAGAGAGGAGGCGGGTAAACAGCTATTACCTCTGAGCTGGAGCAAAGAGGTGGCTTGTTCCCGTGTTGCGGGAGCAAGTGGGTTAGGAGGAGGGAGCTTGGGGCTGGAGGAAATCCCCCTCCGAGCATCCAGGTTGCAGCAACATCAGCAGCTGTTGCTGCTGCGTTTGCCCTTGCAGCCAAGAGGACTTTGTGCTCGGGGAAACTGAGGCACGGGGCCTCGGTTTCCGTGCACAAACGTGTGCATTGGGCACCCTGAGGAGCACCCTCCTGCCCTGGTTTGCCCCAGCAAGGCCAAATCCTGCTCAGTGGCAGCTTTGCCTGGGGAGCCGGGCTGCCGAGCTCGCCCCTGAGGCGCCGCGCTTGCTGCAAGCTCTGTTTAACGGGGAGGTAATTTCCCAGAGGTGCCTGAAGTTGCCTTAATGCGAGCTGTCAAAATGATGTACAATTGCGCTGGGCTCCCTCGCTCCCCCTGCTTCTCCTGTGACAATTTTGTCAAAGCTCGTTTTTGAGAAGCTGTTTTGACGGGGTGCTAATGGCTCCTTCCTCATCAGGCAATTGCGAGCGCGGATGTCCCCAAACACGCCAAGCGGAAGCTGCTTCTTTCTGTGATAATTAAGAAAAATTATAACAATGGGTTTAAAGGAGAGAACCCGGGGGTCGGTGCCGCTGGGTCCGTTGGCAGCCCGCGTGCCCCTGGTGACGCTCAAAGCACGCAAAGGCACGGGGTAGCATCTCCTCCATGGGCTGGTGTCAACCAGCTTTTTGGGAGCATTTGGTGTCACCAGGGCATCGCACGTCGCACCTCCGAGGGTTTGCTGGGGGTGCAGGGCTGGGGCTGCCCCCGTAAGCAGAGAGCTGCCTTGGCTCATCTTAATAAAATGAAAGGTTAAAAATAAAAATCAATAAATGCCAGATTATCGAGATGGGATTAATATAGCTTTTAAACACCCCCCCAACATGTATAACAACCAGCGTAGCCCAGCTAATGAGATTGGGAGTCTCAGCAATCAAGGCAGAGGATTAGAGATGATCAGAATAAATCCCAAATGATGAGGGACATTGCCAAAGTCTATCCTTGGAAGACCCCACCGGCACGGACCTGGCCATGGGGGATGCTCGGGGCTCGCTCTGCCCTGCCCCGAGGCTGTGTGCTCTGACCTGGCTGCGAGTTTGGGCACGGGCTGCAGCGCTCGGTGCCTGCTTGGGCGTCGGAGCTCGAAACCCTGTGGCACCTCACTTTTGCACACCGTGGTCAAACCCCACCTGTCCTGCAGCATCCAGTGGGTTCCCACCTCCGTCCCTGATGCCTCGGGCTCCAAGGCTGGATCAGGGCACTGGGGACACTTAGATGTTGCCTAAAGCCTGTTTACCCACAGCCCTTGGGTAGCCCCAAACGTCTTCTCCCATGGTAACCCATGGTCTCCAGCTGTGCTCTCCCTTCCCAGTTCCCAGCTTAATCCCCGTGTGTGTTTTTAATGCCTCTGCATGTCTCTAAGCTCTTCTGTACCCAGAAGCCAAATGCTCCTTGTAGGATTCAGATGTCTCCCCTGTGGATTAGATGGGATGGCTGCAAATTCCTTGTAATTTCCTCATGCGGGGTCTATTATCTGCTCCTGGAAGGCGCGGGAGGAGGGGGCTGCCCCTGCATCTGTGTAATGCTGGGCCAGGGGAGGTTTAGCTAGCGATCCCTTGTCGGGGCTCTGATTCAATTCTTCCCCTCTGCAGCCTTGCCTGCAGCTGCTGGGGAGCACGGCCCCGGGCTGGGGTTTGGTTCCTCACATGGTGTGATGGAGAAGGACAGCTCATCCCCGTGCTGGGGCAGGGGAGGACCACAGCCTCCCCATCCCACGCAGGGCGGACCGCTGCCCAGGTGAGCTCTCCCCCTTCCCAGGTTAGCTGGTTCATCAGCTGCCCGTGCTATTAAATATCATTGTGCTTAATTCAGGTGGCTGGGCTGCAGTCCTGGTTACTGGCTGGATTTGCTGATTCAGCAGGTTAAGAGAAAATCCTTTCCCTTACGGATGGGAGCTGGAGCTGGGCAGAGGGGGAGGAGGTTTTGGGAGGGAAGTCCTTTGGTGCTGGGGATTTCTGGCTGTGTGGTCCAGGAGCTTGGTCCCTGCTGCTGGTTGTCTTGTATCCAGCAGTCAGAGAACAACTGAGCTGGTGCTTTCAAGTCCTTGAAGGCGTTTGCCCTACCCATATGATTCTAGGGATGGAGAGCATCAAACGAAGGCAGCCCCATGCATCCCGTGTCTTACCACGCATGGTGGCATCACCCCCGAGGCTGCCGCTGCCTTCCCGGGACAGGGAGCCTGGATTTGTCTTTCTGATACCTCAGTCAATGGCATCGACTGGGCTGGAGCGAAGAATCGATCGTAATTTGGTTGGAGGGCCCAGCGCTGGGTGCGAGAAGAGTAATTAGAGCAGCAGAGGCGGCGCGGAGCCGGCTGCCGCGAGGACGGGGCACTGGGGCGGCCACCGGAGCCCATTGCCTGGGGAGGGATGGACAGACGGCGGGGAGGGTGAAGGGCCGGCTCCTGCTTCCCCGGCAGCCGGGATGGCCTTTGGCACCCAAAGCCCCCCTAGGCTGGCAGGAGCAAGGGGATTTAAACTGCTAAGGGCTGGCTCCCTGAAGCTTGGCAAGGAAAGGCATTTTCCTAGCACGCTTCCCCTCCATCTCCCTGCTGGAGCAGCAACCCCTGCACCAGGAAATGATTTTCCCCAAATCAGGCAGATGCTGGGTGCTGGAACGTGCCTGCAAGGACGGGGACCTCAGAGACCCCCCTGCACTTCCCAAGGAGAAAGTGATGGGGGATCCAGGAGGGAGTCAGGTCTTGTAGCTGGCGGGGGAAAATGGGAAAAGTTACCCCACAGCCCAAGGAAACGGCACCAAAAAGCCCCAAGCTGGGCTGCAACGTTCATGTGCTGAAGCTTTCCCGGCCCTCCCTTGCCCTTCCAGCCTGCCTGCAACTCGCTGGCAAATCCCACCCACACAGAGCAAGCCTGCTGCTTTCCCCAGCTCTGCCTTCACAGGGGGCTGCGGTGAAATGGCCTTTCTGCTCTTCCCCAGCAAGAATTATGGGGCCATCTGGATTTCAAAGAGCAGCCGGGCAGCCGGTTTAATTGGAAGCTGTTCCTTGCAGAAGGAAGGAGGGGGCTCGTGCCCGACAGACACCCCCAGCTTTGTCCTCCCGTGCTGTCCGTGGGGATGCTGGAGAAGCGCATCCCGGCTGGGGCCTTGGGGGATGTCTGCACGCAGCCAGGCTTAGGAGAAAGCCGGGGGTGGTTTTTGGCGCTGGGTGGGTGGAAGGGAAAGGAGGAAGTAAACTTGGGGAAAAGGTCAGGCATGCTATAAATAAGTGGCATCCGGGGAAAGAAATGTCAGTGTGTGGCAGTAGCAACACACCAGCGCCCGAGATGGGGAGGGAAAGGTTGTTATCTGGGGAAACAGGGCCAGGGCAGCAGCGGAGGGGGCTCTCCCTGAATTTGGTGGGTCAAAGCGTGGCTGTCATGCTGCCCGGGTTGTTATTGGGGATGCTATTGCAGCCGAGCGGGATTTGGGCACACGTCAGTCACAAGCCGCCCCATGGTCCAGGCTCTTGGGGCCCCGAAAGCTCTCCTGCTGCTGTCTGATGGGGGGAAAACAGGCTGGAGCCAAGGATTTCCAGCTGCTCCTCTCCCAGGACCATCCTCAGCCCTTTCATCAGTGAAGATGGGTAGATGGGGATGCCTTTTCATGGTCTTCCTGCCCGAGCTGGGAGCTCGTGGGTCAGGAGGATGATGCAGGAGTGGGTGAGCATCCCGCAGGGTTTGCTTTTGGGGATGAGGGAGAGTCAGCAAAGCAGGGTGCGGTGCTGCCCACACTCGCACCCCGCTTCGGGACATCCCCTGGGGCTGTGCCACCCTTCCGGGGGAGCGAGGCGTGCTCCCCGGGACTGATTGCACATTTGTCCCCAAAGTGGTCTGACTCGCTGCCTAATCATCTTCCCCGGCAGCCCTCTGAATGCAGGGCTGATTGCAGCCTGGCGGGGAGGGAGCGTGGCGGGGGGGGGAAGCCGACTCGGGGCCAAGCCCAGCTGTGGGGAAGCGATGCCGGCAGCTGCCGTGCTGCTCCCCGGCCAGGCTGGCTCACTGGGGTGGTTTCAGCAGCGAGCCGAGGACTAGCCAACTCGTCTCTCTAGTTTGCGCCAGTCTCGGTTGAAGGGATGGTCTTGGGAGCTGTGTGTCCTAGTGGTGCAGGACCCTCACGTCCCCAGCAGAGCCCTGGGGGGCTGCCACCTCTCCCCATGATGGTTGACAGCCTCTTGTCCCCTGGAAGTGCCCTGGCAGACCTGTAAAGGGGTGACCTCCGGGGTCCCTGGGCCTGCAGGCTGGTGTCACTGCCTTCGTGATTTCTGGCTGGGGATTTCCCCCCCCATGGCTGCAGCGTCACCTGGCCATTGTACCCTCGTCCCCTGAGCCCTTGGGTTCCTCTCGACCCGGGGAAGGTTTTGGGCTGTTGTTGCGATGCCCTGAGCTTGGGGGCACAGGGTGCTGAGCCAGGAGCCTCCAGCGGGACCGAGCCACCAGTCCTGGGCTGTGTGCTGCTGGGGCAGCACGGGAAATGGGCACATCGTGTTTCCTTGAGCCCTTCATTGTGGCGTCTGGGCTGCAGCTGGAGGGGAACCATGGAAGGGCAGGGCCATGGCCTCTTTTCACTCTGTCTGGGCTCACATGCATGTGCAGGAGCAGACAGCTTGGAGGGCTGTGGCATCCAGTAATCCCATTACAGGTAGCTCTTTGCCCATCAGGCAGTTGTTTGTGGGAGGCGAGGATTTGCTCACCCACCGTGGGGCAGGGAGCAGTGGGGGGGTGGCTGGGGCTGGAGGGGCTTGGCTGGTCCCCTCGGCAGGTTGGGCTCTTCCTGCTTCCCCCTTCCATGCGGACCCCCGGTTTGCTCCCCGCGGCTCGGTTTCTGGGGGCTACTTGGCACGGCCGTGGGGAAAGCAATCCTGCAGGGGATGGTCTCCGGCTACTCAGTCCTCGGGGGCCGCCCTGAGACCCCGCTGAGCCCCCACCAGGGATGCTTGGTTTGAGGGAGGAGGAGTGTGGGCAGGGAGGTGCGTGGCTCCAGCCCCCCGTAGCCACAGTCTGCTCCCCTCGGAACAAAGGCGGCTCTGAGCTTCCCCTGCCTCTTGGCACGTTACAAGAGAGCCCTTCTCTCCGGCAGCAAAAGCCCTTTCCAAGCCTGGCCCCCCTCTCCCGGGCGGGCTGCAACCCCCTTCGCTGCCCTCCGCCAGCCCTGCCCGGGCACCTGGAGCCCAGCCTGGCACCTGCCTGCCCGTCCCCTTCCCGGGGCACTACGAGATCCAGCTGTGGAGGGGACCCCGGCAGGCTTGTCCCCTCCTGCAGCTGGGCGAGCACGTGCCCTCGCTGCTGGGATTTTAGGGGGGCAATGCTTGCAAGGCAGAACATCCGCTGCTCCCCGCCTGGTCTTGGGGGAGCAGGGCTTGGGGAAGCGCTGTGTGCAGGGGGGGCTTGGCTCGGTGTGCTAGCCAACCCCCCCCAATTAGGGGTGCCTGCTGCTCCCCAGCAAGCCTCGATGCCCCCTGGTTCAGGGTGCGCTGAGGAGCGGTGCCGGCTGGGTGCACCTTGCGTGCCAGAGCATGGGGGATGCAGCAGGAGCTGCCCCGGCAGCAGCCGCACAGGGCTGGTGTGGGCTCCGGCCGGGGGGACCGGGGAGCCCAGCATGCCCGGCTGCAGCAGGGAACAGGGAAGGGGGAAGAGCTCCTGCCGCCGGTAATTACCGGCAAGGTTGATGCCACATGATTCAGGAACGTCAGCAGAGTGTGTCACAGCTGATGACATGCTGCATGTGCAGGGGCTGGAAAGGATGCCAGGGCGAGAGGTTGGAGCACCAGGACAGCAGCGTCTGCCTCGAAGCGCTGAGCCAGCCTCGCTGCCCGACCTTCAGTGAGTCACCTCTCCTCCCTAGCCTGCCACAGCACATTTGAAGTGGCCCAGCCTGTCCCTCTCCCTCCGGGAGCGCAGCTCTCCGGCAGGGCAGGCATGCTGCCGAAGCCCCGTGCCTCAGTTTCCCTGTGGTGCAGGGGAGGCGGTAGCTGAGCAGCTGCTATAGGACTGTGCCCCCCCCCCCCAAAAAACGCCGACGACAAGTCCCCCAACCCCCAGGAGCACGTGCTGTGCCCATGCTCCCCACACGGGGAGGTGTGTTCCCAGTGCCAAAGAGGCCCAGTGAGTAATGGGGTGGGCGGCAGTGCCGGGGTGCTGTGGGGGGGCGGGAGCAGCAGCACCGTGTTGCTGGGCTGAAGGGGGCTGCAGTTGATGGCACTGAGCAGAGCAC
>NW_008795485.1:1402507-1407161 GCF_000699145.1 Aptenodytes forsteri
GGGGGGGGGACTGCCACCAGCCCCAGGAGTGCTGGGGGGGACATGCCCCACCGTGGAGCAGTAGGATGGGGGGCTATGGCACGAGCGGGGGGACAGTCCGCCTCGTGCCAAGGGTAAGATGGGTCCCTGGGGAGGTTGGCGGTGCCTTGCTGCCCCTTGCTTGGGGGAGCAAACCCCGTCCCACAGTGCCTGGGGGTGGCTGCCGTGGGTCCAGGGGTCTCCCACCCCGCCTGGGCTGTGTCTGCCCCAACCAAGGTCCTGTGGAGCAGCGCCGCGAGGCTGAGCCCAACGGTGTTGGCTTCCCCTGGCCGGTGCTGGGACGGGGATGCCCTGCACCGCGGAGAGACATTTTGGCTGGAGAAGTAGGTGACGAGATAAGGATGGGGTATAGTGTTACCAGAGTCAGTTCCTTCTTTGAGGTTAATAAGACAAGACAGACAATTGCTGCTGCTTGATCCAGGGAGTGCTGTGTGAGTGAGTCTATTAGTGGGCTGATGAGTAATCAGCTACGTTGGAGACCTGCTAACAGGAGGAAAAAGTTGTTAATGTGACTCAACTGACCCTTCTCCACAGAAGTTAGTGTGTCTTTTCTGAAATACCACAGGTGGATTATTCCACGACTTGGATGTGGAGCCGGGAAGGCATGGCAGGATATTCCTCCTTGCTTGCCAGCTGGAGTCACGCGCCGGTGATGAGCCACCAGCGATGGGAGAGGGGACGGGGAAGGAACGAGCCTAACCCCAGCTTGGCGTGAGCCGAGCCCATCTGCCTGCTCGTCCTTCAGTGACTCCATCGAGGGGCTTTTTTGGTCTTTCCCGTGGCAGGCTCACTGTGCACACAGCGACGCTGCAGGCTGGCTCAGCATTTCCATGCTCAGCTCCTGCATTTTCAGGGTTCCTGCGTGTCCCTGCCCTGAAGCCATCTTCCTTGCCACGGTGGCAGGGACGGGGTTGGCTCCCTTCTCCCGGTCCCCGTGCGGAGTGGGGAGGTGGTGACAGCTGGGCGATGTGGGATGCCGTGAGACACCGAGTCCCACTTTCCGAATGTGGGCCGTTGCCTCCCGAAGTGCAGGAGGCAGCTCTCCCGGGAGATCAGGTGTTGTGAGACTCGTGACTCCACCATGCAAATGCTGGAGGCTGTGAATAATCATGTACTTGTGCAGGGAGACTCAGCCCCGCGTGGGCTGGAGCATCCCGCGGCCAGGCGGGAGGCAGCCGAGCCCGGATCACCTGCTCTCCCGGCTGGGTCTCCGGCAGCTCCAGGGCTGGCTGCTGCTGGGGCACGGCGAGGGGCCGGGAGAAGAGCGGCAGCGACCCGCACCCCGGGAAGCCCCGTTTTCAGGTCAGCCCCTCTCCAGCGGTCAGGTGCATCAGGGCCATGGCTTGCCAAGGCTTGCATAAAGCAAGCCCATGCCTCTTCTCCTGAGGTCCGTGCCCTAACCATCCCCCAGAGCCAGAGCCTATACAGGGTCAGCTTTTTTGGGTATTTTTACTGCCCCGTGTGAAGGCTGAACCAGAACCTCACTGCTCCGAGCGCTGGAAATCTCTGAATTTCCAGCCTGGACTTGTAGCTCATTCCCTCTTTTCTTGTGCCAATACCCAAACCTAAACCTCTGTCCCTGATCCTGAGAGCCAAGTCCCAGGGAGCTGGCAGCAGGGCTCGACCAGGGCTGCAGCTCTCCCAGATGATCCTGCGTGCGATGGGGAGAGCTGCATCCCCCAAGTCTCTTGCCCTTGTGCTAATCTGAGGACTCCTGCCTCACCTGCCAGGGTTTTAAAGAAAACCCTCAAAATCAACGACATTTTTATCCCTCTTGTTAGGCAAAGTGGTAAATTTATCGCTGGGCAGTTGTCAAGTGACTCAGCTGTGCGTGGTAGTCTGTGCTCTCTGTGGCTGTGCGGCGGGGCGGAGGGCAAGGGCAGTCTTACCGAGTCCTGGTCTGCAATTAATTTTTTCCTCTTTCCGTCGCCTTTTGAGCCGGGGAGGCCACGGGGATCCCCAGGCCAGCGGCACGAAAGACGGATATGGCTCAGGCCAGCGAAACACTGCTGCCAGAGCTGCTCTGCCTTTGAAAGAGAAGGGATTCACCTGCGTGGCGGGAAGGTGCCGGCTCCAGGGCCACCTGCATCACTGTGCCCCGCGGGGATGGGTCCGGGGCGTGCGTGAGTCTGTGGCTCGTTCGGCTCCGGCTCATTCCCCGGCAGTTCCCGTCTCAGCAGGGAGGGCTGCCTGCCCGCCCGCCTGCCTCCCACGTGGCGGGCAGGAGGTGGCCGTGGCCGAGGACCTGGGTGCTCCTTGTCTTGCCTTGCTGCCTGCTGCCTTCGCCCGCTCCCAGCTCTGCCACCGCAGACTGACGGGAAAGTACACGGAGTGCCCTGTTCATGTAAATAAACCCAGCTATAAATAGAGAGGGAGAGAAGTGTGAAAACAGTGGGGAATGGATTTCATAAAACCAGCAAATTAGTCTGGAGAAACAAGGGTGTGAACCAGCAGCCGTGCTCCAACCCAAGCCCATATTTCCAGTTTCTTGAGGGATGCTGGTGGGGTCCCTGTGCTGTGCTCGGCTCGGAGAGGTACGCGCCGGGAGCGGGGCTGGGTCCTCCCCATCTACCACGGGCTCCTGATGCCTCCCAGGTTGGGCTGTGTTAGTGTAGGTGTCATCAATGCCCTTCGTTATTTTTTTTCTCTTTGAGATTGTGGCAAAACCCAGCTAAAGACATGAAGATGATCTGGCTGGTAGCGTGGACTCCAGCTGAACCAGAATATATTGACTCCCTCTGGCTGGGTGAGGGTGGATGGAGCTCTGCCGGCCTTGGGCTTGCTCCCTCACAGGCAGGGGGTGATGGCTGGGGTTTTTCGGGTGCTTTGAAGCCGGCAGGACTGGAGCGGAGAGGGTGCTGGCCAAGGGGCTCTGCCCTCCCGTGCCTGAAACCTGACTTTCAGGAACCAGGCTGCACCGACCCGGCTCAGCGTGCGATCCGGAGAGCAGCTTCAAGAGCAAAACTGCCCCAACGCGAGGGTCGTCCTTGGCTCTGCCAACCTCGCCAACCCACCTTGCAGATTTGCAAGCTTTCAGTTCAGACCTCAGGACTAAGAGCTGAGTCAGGCTTTTATGAGGTCTTGGATTTTGCTAGGGAAGCAAACTGTCCGGGAGCTCGCATGAGCTCGGGCCGGGCTGGGGGATGCTCTCTGCCGAGCCTCGTGCTGCCCGCAGGCTCTCGCCTCCTCCCCAAGGCCATGCCGATGCCTGACCCTCAGTAAGCGTAATTGCGGGCAGAAAGTGTGGGATGCTCCTCGCACCCCTCGAACGCCTGCATCCTCTACAAGGGTTGGTTTTTTTGCCTCTTTCCAGGAGATGCATGGGAAGAAGAGGTGGGAAGATTAGCAGCTGCTCAAACCTCTCCCCAGATACTCTCCCAACAGTGTGGGCAACGGGAAGATGGTGAGTGCTGGGGACAAAATGGCATGCCCCCCCCACCTCCGTGCGAGCCTGTCCCCTCCCGGGCTGCCTGTCATCTCGGGGGAAGTTCAGTGGCCCGTTTCTCTTGCTGACACGCTCTTCGGGGAGTGAGCCCGGCTGTTTGCCCATCTGGCATCATCAGAGGTCTTTGCAGGGAGGAGAAGTGGGCTGAGGCGGGAGAGCACAGGGGGACTTTCTATTTTCTACCTATTTTCCATTGGAGTGGACCCCAATTCTCTCTTTTCAAATGGAGGGGTGTGCTCAGCAGGGCACAAAGCTGTGCCAGGGACATGGTGGGACGGGGACAGGGTGACACGGAGCTGTGGCAGGGTGCAGGGGGTTAGGGATGCGGGCAAGTGGCGTAAAGCAGGAGCAGGGGGAGGTGACACAGGTGGTGCAGGGTGGCAGGAGGAGGTCGTACAGCTGGTGCGAGGGGTGGCAGTGACAGCGGCAGCAAGCCAGTGCTGGGCGTGAGGTGGCAGGTGAATGTGACACCAAGCCGTGGCAGGTGGTGAGGAGGTGACTGAGCGGTGCGGGGTCCTGGCAGAAGTGACAGCGAGCTGGGGCAGGTGGCACAGCTGACGCAGGGTGGGGATGGGTTGACACCCAATCTCTGCCGGGGGCACAGCTGGTGGGAGGTGTGTTACCCTGAGCTGATGCGGGGCACAAGGTTGCAGTGGCACCAGGCAGGTGGCGGGGACGTGACCCCAAGGTGGTGCAGGGTGGCAGGAACAGATGGCACAGCTGATGTTGGTCGGGGTGATGCGGAGCTGGTGCAGGGGGCAGGTGGCTCAGCCAGTGGTGGGGAGGTGACCCTGCGTGGGTGCAAAGTGGCACCGGGGCATCGGAAAGGTGGTCTATGGCAGCAGAGGCAGGCGGCAGAGCTGGGGACAGGGAGGTGACACTGCGCCAGGGAAGGAGGGCACATCTGGGAGCAGGAAGGTGATGCTGCGCCAGTGGAGGGGACACATCTGGAGACAGGGAGGTGGCCAGTGGAGGGGAGACATCTCATGTGGAGGAAGGGAGGTGATGCTGCGCCAGTGGAGGGGACACATCTGGAGACAGGGAGGCGACACTGAGCCGGTGCAAGGGGCACGTCGGGGGACCGGGAGGAGACGCTGCTCCGGGGCGGGTGGCAGAGCCGGTCGGGAGGTGACCGGTCGGCGGAGGTGACCCCGAGCCGCGCCGCGCCGT
>NW_008795485.1:1408267-1409013 GCF_000699145.1 Aptenodytes forsteri
GCTCCCGGCGCTGATGTGCGGCCGGTCCTGCCTCTCCGCCTGGGTCTCCGCTCGGGGGCTTGGAAATTCCCTTTGGGAGAAGGCAACGGGTGCGAGTCCTTGGCGGGGGGCACGCCTGGCTGGGTGCGGGGGGAGAGGCGGGCAGCGGGGCCCCCGGCCGGGACCGGAGCGCAGGCAGGGGACGGGCAAGCGTTTCTCGCTCCCCCATTTCTTTTCTCCCACCCTGGGGGAAGCAGCAGGCAGCAGCTCCGAGGCAGCGTTTGCCCTTCCCTGCAAGGGTAGCCCCGCTGGGCAAGGAGAAATGCAAAAGGGATTCGGTGTCCTCCCCTGCAGTGCTCTGGCTGTGCCCGTGTGCTCCTGGCTGCGGGTTTGGGGGTGACTTTGGTCCCCCCCTGCCTGGGGGAGGCTGCCCTCCTTCCCCCCCCACTGCAGGCTGGCTTCTGCGCTGGGGTAAACTGAGGCACGGGGTTGTCCAAGGTCAGGAGGGAGACAGCAGCGGGGAATAACCCTGATTTTCCTGCTCCGGCTTCTTTTTATTCAGCTGCCAGCCCCCTACCTCCCCCCCAGCCATCCCTGCAGGTAGAAGGGGAGCTGCCTGCCACTGGTGCAGCACCGTCTCCCATCTCTGCTGCCGGTACCTCACCGGGCATGGGGTGGTCCCTGCACCCTGGTGGTCCCTACCCAGGATGGGACCCGGGAGCTGCGCCCTGGGTGTCACCGAGCCCTGCCCGTGGGGATGCGGTGGC
>NW_008795485.1:1409309-1412033 GCF_000699145.1 Aptenodytes forsteri
TGCCGAGCTGCGGCCGGCTGCTGCCTGCCTGAAATGCATCCTGCGGCGTGGCGAGGAGGTGGTTTGCAGCAGTGGTTTGCAGAGGGATCCTCTGCCTGGGAGAGGAGCAGAGCGGCGAGTTCAGCGCCTGGGAACCTGCAAATACCCTGGAGTCACTTGGATGGGGCTCCTGAACTGGTGCCAGGGTGGGTGGGTGCTGGGGACCCCAGGCGTGGGGGTGCTGCGCGTATGGAGCGGCGCGTACGTGATGAATGAGCGTGCTGTGAGTAATGCGTGGGTGGGCGCCGGGCGTAGCAGGCGAGGGGGCGCTGCGGCCCGGCGCGGCCCCCACGGGAAGGCTGCGTGGGGACAGGAGCCCGCGAGATGCGCCCTGGCTGCTGCAGCCCCTTGGCCCCAGCGCTGTCCCCCCCTCGGGGGGGGCTGTCACCCTGCATTGCCTGGGGACAGGGCTTTGGAGCAGGGCTGAGGCTCGCCATGTGCCGGTGCCCTTGCTGGGGCTTTTCCCCTGGCCGTGGCCTTCCTCCCCACATGGCCTCCTCCTCACAGAGCCAGGCGAGATGCAGCGGTGCTGGCCCCGGGCAGCCCTCTTGCCTGGCCCTGCTCTCCAAGGGCTTTCCAGGCATTAATCGGCTCAGAGAGGGAAGGAGGGCGCGTTATCCCCTCTTACGGCGTGGGGGAGGAGAGCCGGGACGTGACTGCGCCGGGAGTGGGTGTCGGAGGAGGGATCCGGCCTCCTGGCGTTCCCGGCGGCACCGTGATGCCGAGGGGCTTTTCCTCCCTCTCCCACAAGCGTGACGCGGTGCTGCACGGCAAGTGGGGATGTTCGCGGATCCGGCTGGTGCGGTTTGCGGAGGGAGGATTCGGCTTCGCCAGCCCTGGGCGAGGGCTCCCGTTGAAGAGGTGTACCCCCCACCAGACACCGTGGCAGGTGATGCTTGTGGTGCCGATCTTGGCTGGTTGGAGTGGCTTGCTGTGGCGGTGCAGGTGCTGCATCCCCTGCTTGCTCCGGGCGCAGAGCTGTTGCACGCGAGGGCTGGTGCCTCTTCGGCTGTGGAGGGGTTTGGACCAGCAGCCACTGGCTTTGGCACATGCGGCTTTGGCCCCACTCTCCTCTGGCAAGGGGATGGTTTGGCACTGGGAGCGGCCAAGGAGGTTGGCCCAGCTCCCGTTTCCATCCTTCCCCAGAGGATTTCTGCTCCTCTGGACCTGTTGGATGGGAGCGCTTGAGGCAGGGAGGGACGTGTGCATCTTGGACATTGACTTGGCTTGCTGGCGGGTTTTTGCGGTGATGCTTTCCCGGCTCGCTTGCCTTTTGACTTGGAAGATGAAGCTTCGCTGGTGATGGGTGGACCCTGCAAGTTCTTCTCCGGAGCTGCGGCAGGATGGGTTAGCTCCTATTCACCTCCAGTCCTCCGTCTTGGAGGTTGTGGCTTCAAGCTGGAAGAGAAGCCCTGCAGATGGGCGAGCTGAGCAGCGGGTCCAGTGCCGTGCCGATGGAGGAGTCCTTCCCTCTCCCTTCCCCTGCGGTAGGCATCTCCCGAGCTGGGGGCCCTGAGCAACCAGCTGGCCTTTGGAAAAACAACTCCCTTCCTCCCGCTTCATGATGGAGAGGCTGGCGTTGGTGGGAGGGCTGCCTGAGCCAGGAACAGCGTGATTCAGGAGCTGCTGGCGGACAGCTCGGAACGCTGCCTGCATCCCAGTTACCAGTCGAAGGGCTGTGAAGGCATCGGGGCGGTACGCACTGCTCCGTGGGGAGGGCGATGTGGGCAGCCTGCCCGTGGGTACCGGTGTGATGTGGGTCTGGATGTGCTGGGTTGAGCTGGGGGGGAGGGGGAGGGGGGGGGGCACAGCACTCCGGCAGCACTCTCCGGGTGCAGGAGGTCTCCCCCAGGAGCGGTTTCAGCTCTGGCCTCCCACTGCAGCTGCTCGCTCGGCCTTGCTGTGCGCGGAGGGCGCTCGGGGGGAGCACGCAGGTAGCTGCTGGTTGTTGCTGGGAGATGATGGCTCCCGTGAGGTGGCTGCTGTGCGGCACGTGGGGATGCTCTACTCTGAGCCAGTGGTGTTCAGAGGGAGGGGATGCCGGGCACCCCCAGGTGGGAGTGGGGACACTGGGGTGACCATGAGGAAGTCATTTTCTTGCACGCTCCATCTCTGTGCCCCTCTGAGCACTGACCTGTGCCAGCACATGTGCTCGCTGAGCGGCCACCCGGCTGGGCACGGTCCCACCTGTGTCATCGCGGGGGGTGGGGACCCACTGTGGTGGATGGGGGGCTGCCGTGGGGCAGTACCCTGAGCATGCACGCTCCCCTGGGGGTACCAGGGCAGCTGCCTGCCTGCATGGGGATGGTGTTGGCGGTCCCGCAGGACACCCCTTGTCCCCAGGGACGGGGTTTGAAGTCACCATCTTGCCGTGAACGGGGTGCCCAGCCACCCCTCGCAGCTAATCCTGCTCCTCCGCCGGCCCCTCATGACCTTGAGGCATGTCACTTGACCTGCGCGTCGCCCTCCATCCATCTGGAAAATCGGGTTTAAAACGCAGGAATCGCGCTGAAAGCCCAGATGCTGCTTTCCAGCTGGGGGAGGGGGCGAGGGCTGCCCCCTGCCAGGGGGCAGGCGGATGCTTTCGGGGGGCTGTGGGTACCCCTGGGCAGGCAGGGGGGGGATCGAGCTTGCAGTGCGGGGGTGCAGCCCCCACCGAGATGTTGGGGGGGGTAGTGAGGGGGG
>NW_008795485.1:1412094-1416500 GCF_000699145.1 Aptenodytes forsteri
GGTGGTGTCAGGCTGTG
The DNA here is from genome assembly GCF_000699145.1 of Aptenodytes forsteri. Classification (NCBI taxonomy): domain Eukaryota; kingdom Metazoa; phylum Chordata; class Aves; order Sphenisciformes; family Spheniscidae; genus Aptenodytes; species Aptenodytes forsteri. The sequence continues at coordinate 1,412,112 of NW_008795485.1, forward strand.
GTTGCTGCCCTTGTTTCGTGGTGCTGGCTGCCTGCTCTCCTTCCCTGCCGGCCTCCATATGCCACGCCGGTGGCCTTGTCCTCAGAGATCCCTGCCGTATCCCGCCTCCACCGATGTGAGCGGGATGTGTCAGAGCAGATCTTTTCTCTGCTCGGCAGGGAGGAGAGGTCCATGGGCTCGGGGCCGTGCGCCTGCTCACTTGGCCATCCCCATGGGGGGACAGGGATGGGGATGAGCACCTGGGGTGGGGGGGTCAGGACGGGGTCCCCTTTCTGACCCCAAGGCATGGGTGTCTGCTGGGCAGGGCAGCCTTCCCGGGCTCTTCGCCATCATCCCTTGGGATTGGTGTTTATCCCCACTGCAAGCTGAGGTGCAGGGCTATTTCATTTGGAAACCCGCTCTGCCACGGCCGCGTCCTTTTCACGAAGTATCTGCAGGAAGGGTCCTGCTTCAGTGAGTGCACCTGAGATGCTGGATACCCCCAGCTTCACCAAGTCCCATGTCGCCTTACGTCTCTGCTCTTGGGATGGGACGAACTGGATGCCCAGACCTGGGCCAGGGTCTTCCCAGCCTCGGCATCGCCATCCTGGGGAGCCCCACGGTGGCACCGTCTCTACGCGGTGGCAGTCTTCCCTCCTTTCCTTTTGGGATGCTGTTCAACTCCACCTCCGCATCTTGTATTCTTGCCTCCTGGCACACGGCGTGCTTTTATTTTTCCTGGATCTGCTTGGATGACGAAGGCTGTTGATTACTTATATTTCTTTGAGGCATCCCCAAGCTTCGCATGAGCTCCCGTACTGAGGGGGGATTTGGGGTTTGCGTCCCCGCTGTGGCTCCCTGCTGTTGACCCTATTTCCAAACTGCAGGTTAAACCTTGAAACCCCTCTGAACTTGGCTGGGAAAGTCAAGTGGGTTTAAAAATACCCTGTCTGTTTGCACTCTGTTTCTTCTGGCATCTGTGGGTTGTTTTCAAGCGTTTCCCTACAAATGTGGGGGTGAGAAACACTTCTTTGAGAGCTGCAGTCTCCATCGCTCGCATGCCTTCAGCGGCTGGGACTTGGAAGGAAAACCTGTTCGGGGCTGGGAGCGCAGGGTTAGTGGGTTGGGAAGTTGGGGACACCCAAGGGGGGGTGTCTGTAAAACATCTCCCCACTGCTTTCCTGCTGTCTCTGGAAGCGGGGACAGGAGGGCACGGGGGCTGGTGGCGGGGGGCGGGGGGCAGCTGGGGGGAGGCGGGGGCTGGGGATGTGCGCATGGGGAGGTGATGCTCAGCCGTGCATGCAATTCCCCACTGGCCTTGCGATCAGACACCGGTGCTGTGAGCTGCTGGGGCTGACCTATTTTCCTATGCCCGGGCGGCTCTGGCCAGGCGTGGGTCCGGCGGAGCGGCTGGCTTGTCCCCTCCCCGGGGGCCGCCCCCACTAGTTTGGTGGGGAGGCAGTCAGGGGATCCTGGCATAGGGCTGCGAGTGTGACTCCCTGGCGCCCATCTCCGGGGCATTTGGGCATCTGGGTGGCCTCTTGGGCAGCGTGCTTCTCCAGCTGGGCAAGCATCAGCATCCCAGGCTCCATTTGGCGTTGAGGAGCTGAAAACCAAGATCCCACCTTGGTACTCAAGGAGCTGGTGGGCTGGAGCAGCCAGGGGGCTCGGGGAGGGGCTGGGGCGCTGCCCCCTCCATCCTCTGCTGCTGGTGGAAGGCAGGACTGTCCCTTTGAAGGTGGTGAGGTGCTGGGGACCCGCTCGCTCGGGCAAGGTGGCCAGGGAAGCGTGTGTCCTTGGATGCTCTTGAGCAGCACGTGACAGCTGCTGTCCCCGATCAGCGCAAGGGGGCCCGTGGGCAGGGAGGGGGGTTCCCAGCCCTGCAGCGCAGCCCCCCCGGATGGGTGCAGCGGGGTCGGGATGGGTCCTCGCAGCTCTTTGCCGGGGCAGCAGGGGAGGGCTGACCCTGTCCCCGCTGACAGGGTGCGACTGCCTGAGCTTATCGGCGATGCAGCGATAATGAGGCACAGAGAGGTGCAAGAGTGTTGTCAGGGCAGTGCAAAGTGGGAGGCGGGAGCGGGGTGTGCGCTTGTGCATGCATATTGCATGTGTGTGCACAGCATTCCCCCGGCCCGGATGGGGTCCAGGCAGGTACGTGGCTGTGCGGGACTCCCGTAGCGGGGCCGGGTGCCTGCAGCGGGCGTACAGTGCAGCGTCTGCTCCTTGCAGATGGTTCACATCTTTGCACCCCGGCATCGCCCTCCCTGCTGCCACCAGCCAGCCCTCCCGGTTAAACAGCCGCCATCTAGCCCCAGTGCCCGGCTTGCCAGTGCTGCAGGGACCGGGGATGCCCAGTTGGCTGTAGGGCTGTGCTCCTCTGCAGCGTTGCACCTTGCAGTGGGGGTGTGTGTGTGTGTGTTTCGGCTGTGGCCGGGGCTGCCGGCAGAGCTGGCTCTGCCCGCTCCCCTTCCCATGGGGGCACTCGGCTGGTGAGCCTGTGGGGTGGCACGGCACGGGCCTCTTGCCGGTACGCGCTTGTGCCGGAGCCAAAAATAGCCGGTGATGCTTGGCTCCCGCGGCGGGGAAGCGGTGATGTCACTCGCCGCCAATCACCGGCGGCCCTGAGGAGCAGCGCGGAGGAGTGGGAACGTGCTTCCCTGAGCATCCCTCCCTGAGCATCCCCCCTGGAGCAGGCGGCGGCTGTGTGTGCCAAGAAAAGAGGGGGGGGGCCCTTCCTTGGTGGGAAGGGAGACGCGGGGATGAACCCTGCGCCTGCAGTTTTGGGGACCCCCCACCTTGGCTCCCTCTAGCCCTGGGTTTTCCCTCTCCCTTTCTGAAAGCTGTGCTGAGGATGCAGCTTTGCTGCTGATGGCGAGAGCAGGATGACGACAGGCTGCAGCTGAGTGGGGAGGCACAGCCGGGGTGGAGCAGTGCCTTCGTCTGAGGCTGAGACCAAAGCCCTGTTTAATTACCCCAGCTGGGGACTGGGTGGGAGGAGCAGGGTGCCAGACTCGACATGCAGGTCACAGCTGGGTTTCAGGCCTGGGGCTCTCAGGGATGCCCGAGGACGGGCGGGCTTGGCTGGAGCATCGCTTCTGCCACCTTGCTCCCTCTAGCCCTGGGTTTTCCCTCTCCCTTTCTGAAAGCTGTGCTGAGGATGCAGCTTTGCTGCTGATGGCGAGAGCAGGATGACGACAGGCTGCAGCTGAGTGGGGAGGCACAGCCGGGGTGGAGCAGTGCCTTCGTCTGAGGCTGAGACCAAAGCCCTGTTTAATTACCCCAGCTGGGGACTGGGTGGGAGGAGCAGGGTGCCAGACTCGACATGCAGGTCACAGCTGGGTTTCAGGCCTGGGGCTCTCAGGGATGCCTGAGGATGGGCGGGCTTGGCTGGAGCATCGCTGCTCCGGGGGCTCAGCCCGCTCTGGGACAGCTCCTGCAGGAAAGCCGGATCCCTGGCCTGGCACACCAGAGCTGCAGCTCGGTGGTCCCTGCACGCTCGGTCCTGCTCACTGGAGGATGCAGGGCATAAGCAGGGATGCAAAAGCAGCCCTTTCCCCACCACAGGGATGCGGGGCAGCCCTGATGGTGCTGCTAGGTGGGGAGCAGTGCTGAGCATGCTCCGTGCACCCCCTCTGAGAGCAGGGGGTCCCCAAAACCCCCGTGGGGTCGCTGGGCACCACCCTTGCCCTGGCGCAGAGGGTGGGAAGCCATCCTGGAGCAGCGGGAGCTGATGGCCACCGTCCTGAGTCCTGTGGTGGCTTGGGGTGGCCCTGGAGCTGGGTGGAGGGAATTGGGGAACCCCCCCTTGGTTTTGGGGCAGGGGAGACCCAGGGGCTGCCCTGGCTGGAGCCAGGCGGCTGGGGACGGGCATCGTCTCCACTGTGGCTCTGCCGGGGGTCCTGGTCCTCCAGCTAACACCAGTGCTGGGGTCTGGCAGCAGGATCAGCCACAGTTTCTTCCTTCGCCCCCTCGCAGGTGCCCTCGGCTCAAGGGAGGAGCCCGAATTTGTGACCGCTCGCGCTGGCGAGAGCGTGGTCCTGGGATGCGACGTGATCCACCCGCTCACGGGGCAGCCCCCTCCTTATGTTGTGGAGTGGTTCAAGTTTGGCGTCCCCATCCCCATCTTCATCAAGTTTGGGTTTTACCCTCCCCATGTCGACCCAGAGTATGCCGGTGAGTCTGGGGGGGGCATGGGGGTACGAGGGGGACGTGCCGGGTCCCGACTGTGACGCAGCCAGGGATGTACGGCTCCGCTCCATCCGCTCCTCTGTCGGAAACCACGCGGGCCCTGCCTCTCGTTGCTCGCTTTCCACCCAGTTGGTTTTAATTAAGCAGCAGCACTAGGAAGCCAGCTGGGCTGCGTGGGACGGGAGCAAGCGAGGCAGAGAAACCCAGGGTGACGCGTGGTGG
>NW_008795485.1:1416537-1417282 GCF_000699145.1 Aptenodytes forsteri
GTGGGGGATGCTGGGATGCTGAGGGGATGATGGGGACGGAGCCGGGCTGGCATGCTGGGTGGAGGTGGCAGACTGAAGCTGCAGAGCCCATGTTGGCCGTTCGCCAAGGTGCCACCAGCCCCACATGGCCGGTGGCCTCTGGTGGGGTCTCTGAGCTGGGGACCAGCCCCGAGCGGGTTGGCGTAAGTGGGGCAGACCCGTTTTAATATGTCATTCCCTGAGGACCACCTTCCCTGAGTCTTACCCTGCTTCCAGGCTCTGCAGGGGTTCCTCTGCCCAAATTGCTCCCCTGGGAAATGCTGTGGCAGGGAGGATGCCAGCACCTGAGCCTGGGCTGAGCCCTGCCAAACTCGGCTCATGCCTGAGCGATGCCAGAGCCCAGTGGCCGCTGTGCTGGGGTGGAGGTTCGGGCTGCTTTGCTGCCAGTCTGGTTTCCAGGGCTGCACGCAGGGTCAGCCCAGGGCCGCCCTGCTTTTTGGGAGGCTCCCAGACTGGGGAAAGGCTTTGGGGCGCGCCTGCTTGCCGGCTGTACTGCCAGTCCCCGGAGCAGAAGGAAGGCCGGCGTCGCTGCAGGCAGACGCCGCTCGAGGCACCTTGCCTGGCCGTGGCAGCTTGCTCTGCCCTCCCCAGATGGGCGAGCGTGTTGCCGGCCGGCTGCAACTGGCAGCACGGTGCCGTGAGGCTCAACCAGCCCCAAAAGTGGGGATGGCGGGGCTCTGCCCGGGCCCAAAGCTGCTGCAGCCAC
>NW_008795485.1:1421405-1422944 GCF_000699145.1 Aptenodytes forsteri
CCCCGCAGCTCGGGCCAGCCTGCACGACAAAGCCTCCCTGCGCATTGAGCAGGTCCGCTCCGAGGACCAGGGCTGGTACGAGTGCAAAGTGCTCATGCTGGACCAGCAGTACGACACCTTCCACAACGGCAGCTGGGTCCACCTCACGGTCAACGGTGAGCCGCGTGCGGCGGGGGCAGCACCGGCATGGCGGGCGGGGGGCTGCGGCATCGCTGTGGGGTTGGGTGCGGTGCCGAGATGGGTTTCCCTTTGATTTCTGACGGACGCCGGACCTCGATAGTATCTGCGCCTTGCAGACAAACGAGCCTGAAGCCATCCAGGCTGACTGCTCCAGCCGGGGTGCGACTTAAAAAGGGACAAACTGTTATTAGGGATTCCACAGTTTAATTATGCGGAGCTTGTTTAAAGGAGAGACATCAAGAAATGGGGCTGGGAACGAATCTCCTCTTAACAAACAGATCAGAAAGTCAAATCTTTGTTTTCTTGAAATTCAGATTTACTCAAATTACTTTTTCATTTTATTAAGGCTGCATATTAAACTAATTAGCAAATTGTCATTCTCCACATCAGGAGAGGTCTTATTTTTAGCCCAGCAGCAGGGCTGTGCCTCTCCTGCTGCAGTGGGGTGGCTGGAGAGGAGACGTGGGCACCGGCAGCTCCTCGCTGGTCTTGCCTGACCTTGAGTAATTAATTTAACCTTTCGGGGGGATGGCTGGGCTGCGGCACGGAGCAGAGCCACCTAATTGAGCCCAATTAGCGAGCGGGAGCTTTGCAAGCAGGGCCGTGCAGCACACCAGCTCTGTCCCTGCCCGCCGCCCTGCCGTGCTGCTGCCTCCTTTCCCCCTGCCTGCATAAAGGGAGTGAGATGCTGCCACGCTGCCCGGCGAGGCTGCCGCCCTCCTGCCTGCTCACGAGCTCGGAGGGCTTGGGAAGGAAGGAGCGAGGGAAGCCAGAGGAGGAGGGTGCCTGCTTTGCCTGCACCATGTGCATGGATCCTCCAAACCGCCGGCCCGAGGGGCTGGAAGTGGCCATCGGTGCAGGTGCACCCCTAGGTGCCCTGTCCCGCCCTGGGCTTGACCCCCTCTGCGAGACGGGGCACTTTTTGGGTTTTATGCAGCGCAGGGCACACAGGGGCTCAATAGCAAAATAATAACCGTAATCCTCCCGGCCTGAGGAATTGCTTTCAGGGGAAGGCTGTGGCTTTCCCCCAGCACATTACAATGCTTAATTTTCTTAGGGGAAAATAAAAATCATTTGGGGAGAAACAAAATATAATTCCTTTTTTCCTGAGCAGATTAAATTGCCAACCTGTTTTCCTTGAAAGTGGGCTTTAACAACTGCTGGTAATTAGGGGCGGGCTGTAATCCTGGCAGCCTCTTTCATCAGGAAGGAGCCTTTCGATCTGCACTGCGGTGTTTTCCCATGTTTTGACAATAGCAAATTAATGTGCAATGGGGTGGGGTGGGGGGGGAATGTGGTGCCGTGCCCTGGAGCCGGCGGGGAGGAGAGGGGATGGGGCTGTGGCATGGTACGGCAGGT
>NW_008795485.1:1423518-1435149 GCF_000699145.1 Aptenodytes forsteri
GTGTCCCGGGGCGGGGATGGATGCAGCGGGGCTGGGGCAGGGGGAGGTTTGGGCAGGGCTTTGCCTCCCTCCCAGGACCCTTTTTGCATCCCGGAGGCTCCTGGGCAGAGATTTCCCCCCTGAGCTGTAATTGGTAAATCAGGCATTGGAATCAGCGCAGGCACTAATGAGAGTAATTAGGAATCATTTGTTACTAATTGAAATAGAAGGATGAGGCAGAATGAGGTGGGGGGGGGGAGCCTGGCTGGGAGCAGGGCTCCCTGTGCATGGAGGAGCTGCTACCCCGGTGGCGATCGTCCCTCACCCGTCCTTCCTCAGCTGTGTCCCCGGGGAGGAATTTGGCCGCTCGTCTTGCGGCTGGGGGGGGGGGCCCCGGGGGGGGGTGTCCCCCCAGGGAGATTTGGCCGCTCGTCTCGCGGCTGTGACGTGGCCCCACGGGGAGGACACGGCTGAGCCGGGGCTCGTACCCTACCCCGGTGGTGGAGCTGGTCCCTCGGGAGCAGGGGATGCTGGATGCTGGCATCCTGCTCCTTGTGAAGCACTGATGGTGCCGGGGCGCTTCGTACCCTACCCCGGTGGTGGAGCTGGTCCCTCGGGAGCAGGGGATGCTCTGTCGAGGCATCCTGCTCCTTGTGAAGCACTGATGGTGCCGGGGCGCTGGGCCGGAGCGGTTTGGAGTCTGCCGCCTGCCAGTCACTTCTGCGGGAGATGAATACGTTACGAGGGTTATTTATTTTATTATTTTTTTTTCCTTCCCCTTGGCGTCGAGCAGAAACGCGTGTGTTGGTTTATTAATATCTGAAGTCTTGCAGAGCGGGGAAAGCCGTTTCTCATCTGGCCCTAGAAGAGCTGGCAGCTCTCCGCCGTGGGAAGCGGGGAGGGAGGGAGGGTGCTGAGCCGGGGCTAAGGCGCATCCCCCCCTGCCCGTGCTCCAGGGTCTTCCCTTGTTGTCCCCAGGTGAGCGACGGGAGCCTTACGGTGCTCTCCATCAGCCGGGAGGACAGGGGTGCCTACACCTGCCGGGCGTACAGCATCCAGGGGGAGGCTGTGCACACCACGCGCCTGCTCGTTCAAGGTGAGATCTTCCACCCGAGCCTCTCCGGCTTGTCCTCAGCTGCTGCCGTCCCCGGGGGGCTGGGAAGGGGGCTCCCGTGGATGGAACTCCATGGACCGCAGGGACGCGGTGCTGCCCCGAAGCGACCCTCTGACCTTGGGGGCTTGGCGTCGTGCCGGCTGCCCCGTGGCTCCGCATCCCGTTTGTAGGATGGAGGAATCCACTTAATTGGGGCACCACGATGGCCGTGCTGAAGCGGCTGTGCCGATGAACAGCTGGGCCCCGATGGCGGCTTGGTTTTGTTTGGGAAGCAGGGAAAGGATTGAGGCTGTCACAAAGCGCTTCGTCAGATAGCGGTGATGCATGGCAGGCCTCCTGCTCCTCGCTCCCTCTTTTATTAAATAAATCCTTAATTAGGTCAACAGCTACCAGCAGAGAGAGGAGCGTGGGGTGTCCTCTGCTCTGCTGTGGACGCTCGCTGCCGGCTCCTGGCAGTTTGCTGTTTTCCCCCTGGATTTTTCCTGCGGGTGATGTGATCCTGGAAAAGTGCTTGGGATGAAGGGAGGCGTGAGCTCGTGTGCCCTGGGAGAAGCAGAGCCATGCGCCATGGGTGCAGGGCCCCCTCCCCAAAGCTGCAGAGATTAGGGGAAAGGGTTGGCAATAACAGGGCCACCGTGCTCTTCGAGGTCAGCCCCTGCGCCCCGTGATCCCGGGGGACCGGGGCCAGCTCTGCTCCGGAGCCCTCCAGCAGCTCCCAGCCAACGATGCTGTGACGGAGCTGAGCCTGAGCAACCTTTGTGGGGACACCTGTACCGGTGGGGGTGACGCTTTTCTCTCCCCCCTCCAGGACCTCCCTTCATCGTTTCCCCTCCGGAGAACATCACGGTCAACATCTCCCAGGATGCGCTCTTCACCTGCCAGGCCGAGGCGTACCCCGGGAACCTCACCTACCTGTGGTACTGGGAGGAGGAGAACGTCTACTTCAAGAAGTGAGTTTGCAGCCAGCGGGGCGATGCGTCCTCCTCCTCCTGCTCCCAAATCGTGCTGGGGCCGCTGACGGGGTGGGCATTGCCCCTGGGGTCTCCCTGCGATCCTCCTCCCCTCTTCTCTCATAGCGACCTGAAGTTGAGGGTGCGGATCCTGATCGATGGGACGCTGATCATTTTCCGTGTCAAGCCAGAGGATGCTGGAAAATACACCTGTATCCCCAGCAACAGCCTGGGCCGCTCGCCATCAGCCTCTGCCTACCTGACGGTGCAGTGTGAGTGCGGGCAGCGGGGCCCGATCCTGAGATGTGGGGCTGGGATTGATAATACCAGTCTCTGAGGCAGTCCCAGAGGCTCTGTTGTCCTGGTGTGATGCTAGGAGGCTCGGGTTGATGTGACAGCAGCCTTTCGATGAGCATGCAATCATCCTCAGCAAAAGGCTGAGAGCATCCCACGTGTGCTTGTAGGGTGTGGGCAACAAGAAAGCAAATAGCCTGAGCATCCTGAGCGGCACCGCTCAGCTGGGACCAGCGTCCGCCTTCGATACCAGTGGTTTTTGATTAGATGGGCGTCTTCCCACTGCTGCCAGCACGCTGTCCTCATCGGCTGCCTCGTGTCGGGCAGGGAAACACCAGATCAGGGTTCTCAGTCTCAACTACCTGCTTGTATTTTTTTGGTATTTATTATGGGGGCTTGTTCCCGCGGCGTGGTTTTTCTGTGAGCCCAGTAGCTTTGTGTGTCATGTTTCTCAGGCGGTAACTGATCTAAACAAGCGGAGGAGAAGGGGCTGTAGCAGGAGCGTTGCTTCCCACGCCTGTTCTCTCGGGCTCCCCGGGTGGTAATGGGCGGTGTGCTACCCGCGTCCTGTGGCATTTGACAGTAATGGCCTCAATTGCTGCTGCTCGCAATTGCAATATTGCTCTGCTGTAAAAGACTGCAGCGGTTTTATTTTACAGTGAAAGACAGGCTTGAGCAAAGCGGGCTCGCGACTTGGGTTTTGAAGGCTGCCTTAGAGCTCCTGCCTGTAGTCCCAGTGCTGGTTAGTGGGAAGCCCCACGCCAGCGGGGAGCCGCTATGAGAAGGGCTGGTAGGTCCGAGCGTTTCCCTGTGGGGATGGATGAAGGGGCAGGGGGACGGTGTGACTGGTGCCGTGCCCAGGCAGAGGCGTGATTCGGGGCTTGGATGCGCCCGGCTGGGCGGCTCTTTGGAAAGCGTGCAGCCTCAGGCCATTAAATCTGCCCTACCGCTAATCCAGGACCACTCGTCAAGGCTGATAGCTGTTAAAAATAGCTCTAATGGCAAGAAAAACAGCGTTTGGACAATCTGCCATTCAGTTGGCCCTGTGAGGCTTCGGCGCGAGGAGGTGTGCTTGGCTTTTTTGTGCTGCAAACCCCCTTTCCTCCGGAGCAAACCTTCTCATCTGTACCGGGGCTGATGCCTCGGGACGGAGGCTTCCCACGCACCCACCGAAGCAGCCGTCGGATGGGGACACGGCTCTGGGTCATTAGTGAGCCGGGCTGGCCCCCAGCCAGTGACCTAGTAGTGAAAGGCTCGATCCCATTACCCTCTCTCATGCTGCCGAAGCCCTTGATTACATTTCCTAAGAGGTGGAGTCAAGTGGAGGGGGGTTAGAGCCTGCTCTATACGCAGCGCTTGGCAGTCTGGGTTACGGTGCTGTTGCTGGGGGCGTGCCGTTTTGGGGAGCGGTTGGGGTTACGTGTTTCGGCAGGGAGGGAGCAGAGCGCCCAAACTTGGTGGCTTTCGCTGTCCCTCATCCCTTCCTTCTAAACACCTTATCTTCATTCCCAGCTTTGCGTTTTTGCATCAGCAGCGCAGGGATGCTTCACCCCCCAAAAAATGCATTCATCCCTTAATGCAGCGTAAGCCCCATCAAGATTTTTGCGTAACGTCGCGCTGCCAGTGTCTAGACAAGATTGTAGAAATACTCGCTCTCCTTATTAAAAGTAACTTTTTTTTTAAAAAGCTTCTTATTAAAGAAAGTCTAGATTCTTTCCAACCCACTCGCACTTAATTAAAAAGCTCTTAGAAGCACTGTTAATGACACATTCTAGACTGGAGGATTGTGAGACGCCTCGCTGTGTGGGTGGTGCAGCGCGGGGGGGGTTAGGTACGTATTTTAAGCTTTTGCATCCCCTTGGAAAGGGTGGAGGTGGCTGATGCTCGACGTGACCCCGCCTCGATGAGGCACGAGCTGCGAGTACAAACAGATAGGAGGTAAAGGGCCCACGGCAGCCCAGCCGTGGATCCCTTCTCCCACCTTGGTTGCTGCAGTTGGTGTGTTTTAAGGCTCGGGAGATGCAATAGTTTTCATCGCTGGTGTGCAAAACCAGGCTGCAGGGCAGGCGGGTGGCTTGCTGGGTGTGCGCCATGCATGTGTCCTGCAGGCTGAGCGTGATGGAGCAGCTTGGGCTTCAGCAGGACGCAAGTCGGTGTGGATGTGAGAGCAGGAGTATTTAATGTTTCTTTTTAACTGCAGCTTTTAATGAGCCCCAGGTAGGAACACCCTGGGCATGAGTAAAGCCTCCCAGACGTGCCAGGTATTACAGTGGATTTGCGTGTAGCAAGCCTGGAGATAACAGCCTGTGGGAGCCAAGGTGGTATTTGGGTTTGGAATTCATTACAAAAGCGATGTAAATCCTCTGAAGCCAGGTGGTGGGGGAGAGATGGGCTCCTTCCCTGTGCTAACATGGTGGTGCTGCTCTCCCAGATCCTGCCCGCGTGGTGAACATGCCCCCCGTCATCTACGTTCCCATCGGGATACACGGATACATCCGCTGCCCGGTCGAGGCAGAGCCCCCGGTCACTCTGGTCAAGTGGAACAAAGACGGACGTCCCCTACGAATCGAGAAGGTAACGAAGCCCCCAGGGAGGGTCGCGCGGGGGCACGGAGAGGTTCGGACCCTTGTGTCCTCTGGGAATGCCAGTGAGCGTCACTGGGCACCCTGCCCGCTGTCAGGAGAGAGGGAGCCCTGTGGGAGGGATGACACTGCTTTTCCTTATCAGCTGTGGGCAGAGTTAATTTGGGTTCTTGCGTGCGTGGAGCCCAGGGCGCCTGTAGACAGGCTGTCTGCGTCTCCCAGACCTAATGCCTGCTGCCCTCTAAAGTGACCTCCTGATGGCCCTGGTTTTTTTTCCCAATGGCAACTGGTGGTTAAAGGACCCTTTTAACAAGTCTCTGTCTTGATAGTCTGAGCAAGGATATTAGCCATTAAATATTTAAAGAAAGCGCTCAGTATTTTACATTTTTTGCTTGAATATTAACGATCCAAAATTTTAATTCCATTTAAACCTGTTGCTGCTGTGGGTTCCTGGCCTTTGGTGCCCTCAGCCCCTCGGGTGGAGTTGTCTCCTTGGTGCCACCAGGACGAGTTTTACTTAGGGTGTGATAGATTCTGATGTTAAATCTTTTGGGCTACTTGAAGAAGCCTGCCTGTGTGTATGGCGGAGAGCAGCCGCAAGATAAACCTGCGTGTCGTTGGGTGCGTCCAGAGCAGGGCAACCCTTCCCAGGAGGGCTGCATTTGGACGGGCTGATCTTGCCCACGTTTCCTCTCTCTGCAGTTGAGGAGATGGCTTGGATGCTGGGAATTGAATTGGGCACCTCCCGGGGACGTGACAGCCGCCCTGGGCTTAGGTGGGGGGCTTGGCTGAAGGGAAAATAGTAAGCTGTGGTGGGTGTAGGATAAGTCAGCTCCCTCTTTCTCACCGCCACAGTATTCTGGCTGGAACCTGCTGGAAGACGGGTCAATCCGGATAGAGGAGGCAACCGAAGATGCTCTCGGCACTTACACCTGTGTGCCTTATAATGCCCTGGGTACGATGGGCCAGTCTCCCCCTGCCCGACTGGTACTGAAGGTAACTTGTCTGCTAAAATCCTTGCTCTGCAGCCGGCAGATTTGTGCCGCAGGTTGTGTCCTCCCGTGGGCTGGTCCCATGCTGAGAAGAGCTCCTGGGGTTGTGCGGGGTGCTGGAGTCCCAGGCCAGGTGGTGTGTATGTGTGGGAGCTTTGTGGAGGCATCTTACGCTGTAGTTAGGCTTTTTTACTATGGATTTTGCAATGTGCGTGTCACTCGTTCTGCCTTCCTGTTCAGCCCAGCGCTGCAGGGGAGCATGAGGAGGATTTTTTCCATGCTGCTTACTTGGTGGTTAATTCTGTGCAGAAATTGAGGTTTTACATTGCTTTTCTGAGCGCTTCTTTATGAAGTGGCCTGAAGAAGGGCTCTGTGCCCCCAAACTTGCCCGCTTTTTCCACCTGCATGACTTGGCTTAGCAAAAACCTATTGCCTCTTGCTCTGAGCCTTGTCTCTTACCTGTGCCGAGAGAGGCAAACGCGGGCCCTTGCAAGCGTCCTGGAAGGGGAATAGCAGAGGCTCGAGCGCGAAGGTGCGTCTACGCTGCAGGCAGAGGTGTGCTTCCCACCAGGACAGGCAAACCCTGAGTGCACCCTGCCTGGCGCAGCTGGAAATACCCCACCGGAGCGGCGGCATGGGTTTTGGCACAGGCTGGGCCACAGCCGGTGTATGATGAGTATAAAGCTTTGGTAGCGCTGGACCAGGGTAGTTTGATGAAACATGTCCCTGGGATGGCCTTTTTGCCAACAAAACACTTAGCCCTGCTGACCCAGGCTTGGGTTCACGGAGGATTTTAATAAATGGATGATTTGAGCTCTAGAGATGTTCTGCATGCTCGTGCTGCGTGCGGAGCCCGAGGCGTGCTGGGCTCCCGATGCGGTTCTCAGCGCGGCTGGGATGGGAGCTGCTGCCTCTTCCTTCCCTGAATGAAAAGTCCTGTGCTTGTGAGCGGCGGTGATTCATGGTGTCTTGCTGAGGTTCACATGATAACGCTTTGTGTATCACAGACACAAACATCCGCTAAGATGGCTGCAGAGTCGATGAAATCAGGTTGATGTCTGATGCGATGTGGGTGGTTTTATTCCTGTTTACCTCCTTAAAACTTAAACAAGATGCCCTAGTGCAGCAGCTCTTTGGAGAAAACTTCCCTCTGGGTGTGTAATTTGGTGTACCATAGAGCCTCCGCACTCCGCCACGGCTTTCCTTGAAATGCCTCAACCTTACCCAAACCGGTGATTCATTTGTTTTGGAAAAGGGCTGGTTTTGGTTGTGGGGAGCCGCTCGCGCACGGTGGGAGTCGGCGCGGGTTGACGCTCCTTGCCTTTTCCCTTGGCTGCAGGACCCCCCCTATTTCACGGTGCTACCAGGCTGGGAGTACAGACAGGAGGCAGGGAGGGAGCTGTTGATTCCTTGCGCTGCTGCCGGAGACCCCTTTCCCATCATCGCCTGGAGAAAGGTACCCGGCCTGCCAGACAAATCTGCAGTGCCTTTGGCTTTTGGTGAATATTGCAGACAGAGAAGCCACACTCTGTCCCGGTAAGAACAAACTGCAGGTACAGCTGCTTCGCTTTGGGCTGAGCCACTGCCGTCCTGTCCCGCAGGTGGGTGGGGGAAGCCCGGTTTGTGGCCACCGAGTACCTTAATCCCGTGAAACTGTCACGGCAGCATCTGCAAAGCTGAGCGCTGCCCTGGCTCCCCCCTCCTCTTCCTTGCTGGCGCTGCCCGCAGGACACCCTCCTCCTTGCCTGCCTGCAAGGTGGTCACCGGCAGGATGCGGCAGCCCTGGTGATGCTGTTCTTGCAGCACGGACGTCCCATGGCGGGAGGGGACGTGCTACTGGAGCGTGTCCAGGGGTCTCTTGGCTGCATTTTGGCAAGGGGCTGGACCGGTCAGCAGCTGCTTTGCTGCCTGGTGACTTCAAAGACCCTGGGAAGAAGCTGTTTTAATGATGCTGGACTGGACATAATGATTTCAGGATGTCCCTTTCTGTAAAGCAGGGTAGGGTCTGGCGTGGTGGCACAGCCTGGGAGCTACCAGGGCTTTCTAGTCCTCCTCCAGCCTTCCCTTCGCTTCCCACCTTCACTGATCCCATAGGAAAGCCACCGTGCAGGGGACCTCCTGGGCATTTTGTCCCCCCTGTCAGGATCTTCTTTCCAAGCCTCCCGTCCCCTTCTTAGGGCTCCTGAGAGTGAGTGGGGTCCCTGCATCGCCCAGTGGGCACTGTCCTCAGTCCTTGTGGTGTGAGATGCTGGATCTCTTTGAGTTCCTTTTACCAGCCCAAGGAGGACCGTGACTTGCACAGCTTGCAAGTGAGCTACCTAAAACTTGTTGGCTATTTAGTCTTTTTCTCCATCTTATTTTTCTCTCCCCACCCCTCACCATTCTTATTCAGGTTTCTTTTCAACCCCTCTTGTGCCTTCTGGCGGTCTTCCTCATGTCATGACTCTGGGCTTATCCCCCCCCGACTCCAGTCGGGGCTGGCTTGGGCTGGGCTCAGTTTCCCAGTGGCAGAAGCAAGCTCCCTCGCTCCCCGTCAGCCCACCAGCGCTAACCAGTCTCTTGAAGGATTCCTGAAGACTTGGACTTTGCACTGGTAACCGCACGTGCCCGTCTGTTCCTCTGCTCATCCTGCATGGCATCGAACCGTGGGTCCCAGTGTCGATGGGCAGAGGCCCCTGCGTGAAGAACATCTGAAGAGGACTCAGGACAACGTGGGATTTGCACAACCTTGGCTGATGGGCGTAGACATGAGTTGTTACAAGATCCATCTTTCTGCTTGGCTTGAGAGCTCCCGGGCACCTCCACGCACGCCATCCTCCCGTGTCCCCGTGGGGCCCTGGCTGCCCAAACCTCTGTCATGAAGGGTCCTGCCTCTCTGCCGCTGGCTGAGGGGCAGTTTGGGCACCTCCTGGGGCAGGCGGTGCCTTCCCTGGCCTGGGAGGGTGTTTGCCAGGGGTGGCCGGTGCACCTTCCTCGTAGCGGTTTCAGCTTTGGATGCTGGAGGTTGAGCCCTGGCTCAGGGCTCGGTGTCTGTGCGAGTGCCGTGGGGTTTTCCGCTTGTGTGTGAGTGCTGAGCATCAGCCTCCCTGACGCATGCCTCTCGCGTTGCCCCGCCAGGTCCTCTCGAAAACGGGGGAACCGGCTACCTTGCCACGACCGGAGAGACCAGATCCCTTGCTGGTGGCCGGCGGTGTCCCCTGGGCTGTGCAGGTAGCTTAGTGACCCCGATGCCACCTCGCCCTGCCCTGCAACCTGCTTCTGAGTCGTGTTTTTTTTCTCTTTTTGCCCGGCTCCCCCTACTCCTTGCCCAAGGTAGGGAAGCCCAGCAGGAGCAAGCACAACACACTGCCCGGCGGCACCCTGCAGATCCGCTCCCTCGGCAAGGATGACCATGGCGAGTGGGAGTGCATCGCCACCAACGTCGTCGCAAGCATTACTGCCAGCACCCACCTTACTGTCGTAGGTACGGGCAGGGGACGGGTCCCCGGGGACGGCTGGTGGCGGGTCCCTGGGTAGGGTCCCCCAGGCAGCGTGTCGGCAAGGCAGGAGATGGGGATGCTTCCTGTGAAAAGCAGTGTCTCCTTTAAGTCTTATTTACTAGTGGTGCTGCCTTTTTCTGCTCTGTTATTTTGGCCACCTGTGGACGCACTGTCCTGCTGCTATTTTTAGCAGGAATTCCAGGTGGCCTTTGCTTGGTGCAAGGGGAGTCCTCTCAAATCAGAGCTGGGAGCAGACCCCTTCCAGCCCCCTTGCCTTTGCCGGCCAGCGCGTGGTCTTGCTCTTCAGCCGTCCCTCTCTCTTCGCAGGCACAAGCCCTCACGCCCCGACCAGCGTGCACGTTGTGGCCGCCATGACCTCAGCCAACGTCTCTTGGGAGCCCGGCTACGACGGTGGATACGAGCAGACTTTCTCAGTTTGGTACGGCCCTCTGTGAGTCATCCCGGCATGCTTTGCTCTCTGCTTCTTTTCCTTTCTAGCCGACCCGAGCTTCGAGCAGCTGGGGGGAGGAGGGTGGTGAGGGCAGCGTGCCCGGCTCGGTGCCCATGGGCATTGCGGGGCTGAGCTCCCGTTCGATGCCTTGGAGAGATGGGTGGTGGTGGGATCATGTAGTTCCCGTGTTTCCTCTCCCTTCTGTGCTAGCCAGTACCTCTGTCTGCCCCAGCAGGTTTTGCTCTGCTTATGGTGCAAGGGAGACGCTTTGCATTCATGTAACTTTGCCTCTGGCATCTAATTTCAAGATAAACTGTTTATGAAGCTTAACAGCCAGGGAGAGGATGGAAAATGCAACCTTTATAGAGTGCGTCCTGGAAGAGCTGTGACTAAGCAGAAATGATCTCTCCTTGCTCTGCGGCTCCCTGGAGGTGCTTAAATCCCAGCTGAGTTCACAACCAGCCATTCTGAGATGCTGGCCGGGTCTGAGCCTCGTGGGGCTTTGCTCCCATTGCCTCTGTGCTACCCGGTACCCAAAGCCAGCGGGTGCATCCCGCCTTCCCGCAATGGGGCCGGGCTCGGCCCTGCTGGCTTTCCCCTGGGGTAAGGGAGGGTGAAACGTAGCTGCAGCGAGGTCGGGATTTTCTTTGGGCTCTGCGCTTGCTCTTGTCGTCTTCTTCTGAAGAGCCATCCTTGCGAACATGGAGGGGATGGCGCCTTCCCTTCCCACTTCTGGGGCTGGCATTCTTCAGCCTTTCTTCTCGTTCTCTTTCCTTCCTTGCCTTAATTTGCCCCGATGGAGACTGCTGATAGAGTGGAGATAGGGTAGACGCTGCTTGTAATGATTTCTGCTCTGCTCCAGCCCGGGGCTGGACACTCGCAGCGTGGGGCTGGACAGTCTGTCGGGAGATGGGAGGAATGGAGAGAGCAGAGGGGGGAAAATGAGGGAGCGAGCGGAGCGGTGCAGACCTTGCTCTGATGAAAATGTCCTTGGGAAGGAGTGGCTAAACCTCTCTGCTCTGGAGATGTGGCTCACCTTGGAGGGGGATGGCAGCTGCTGCTGCTCTTGCTCTGCAACCTGCTGCCAGGTTCCTGCCTCCTCGAGGCTCTTCCAGACTCCACACCGGGGAGAGCAGCCAGCAGCAGAGAAGGGCGTTTGCACCAACCTTGCCTTAGGGAATTTACAGGGTGCTGTGAGGACCTGGGATAGGGAGGCAGAGACCCGTCTTGCCCTGACTGTAGGGCGTGAGCCCTGGGACCTGTGCTGCTCCCTGGGACCAGGGATCTGGGACGGTGCTGAGTCATCTAGTGCTGTCCGGAGAGCTGGACATCCGTGCATTTTCCTCCCTGCTGTGGCTATGGGATGCTCAAGCAAAACATGGCTTTGCCTCCTGTGGAGTTCATGCTCTCCTCCCGCTTCTGCGGTGGTTGATGCTGGAAATGCAAACCCGGCTCCGCGGGGGCGGCCAGGGCCACCACAGCATCCCACCTGCATACGTGCTCTCCCTCGGCAAGGGCGGTCTCCCGTCCCCGGGGGCGATTAGTGCTGCATTTACCCTCCGCTCTCCCCACCCTCAGCCCCTTGCCGTTGCCTGCCTGCCCGCAGCAGCGCTGGGGAGAAGGGATGCGAAGGCGGTGGGGTTAAATGCCGCAGGGAAACCCACTCCGGGCGACAGGCTGCTCCGCTGCCCTCCACGGCTTTGCTGCGGCAGCGGGGGAATCCTGGGAGCTGTAGTCCCAGCCAGAGCCGCGGTGATACAGAGACTTTCTTGCCCGCAGCCGCTCGGTTT
>NW_008795485.1:1435617-1459309 GCF_000699145.1 Aptenodytes forsteri
ACCCAGCGCCGCGGTGATACAGAGACTTTCCTGCCCGCAGCCGCTCGGTTTGGTGGAGGCACGCTGCACATGCATGGCTCTCTGCCGACTTGCTTGTTTCCATAGCTTGCTGCTGCTTCTCCTGCCTCACCTTTTGCTCCCTCTACAGTGGCATTATTTGTCTTTGCTCCATCTTTTACTTCCTACTTGGTGGATTTACCTGGCTGTATGCCAGTGGCTACAGATATGCCTGCTTATCTATGCAGAATAGACCGTCTGCAGTAATCCTTCCCAAATCCTCTGTGGACACCACCGAAACCTGCAGCCAAGGGCTGGGACTCCCTAAAGCATCTCTCTAACGTTAGCGCTGATACTTGCAATATCACTGCAGCGCGGTGATGCTGCTTTGGGACATGGGGCTCTTTCACTGTGGTGCTTCCCGGCAGGGTTATGGCTCGTGGAGGTGGCTGCACGCTCACGTGTACTGGGGTCGCACTGGGATGGCTCTGGGAGCTTCTTTCACCCTGGGTTTGTGGGTTAGACCCCAGCAGAAAGGCTGTGTCCTGCGTTCCCCGCAAGTGCCTCCACTGCACTGCCAAACCCTGAGTTGTGCCCTGGGCTGTGCTGGCAACCCCTGACTTGTGCAAATATGGCAAAAATGGTGATTTAGTTAAATGTCTCTTGTGGGATTGCATGTACAGGGCTACAGCCGAGGGAAAACTTGGCTCTGGCTCGGGAGCTGTCGAGGTATAAATGGGAACAGGGCCCATCTCCTGCTCCAGCCATCCCCTTTGCAGCACCCACCCGAGTAAAAATGTGCCAGCTTCCACTTTTGCCCATGGGAATCTGATGGAGATAACCTCAGGGCAGGGCTGTTGGCACTGCTTTTGTCCCTGACCCTGCTCAGAGGGTGCAGGTGGTGCACGGCAGAGGGGAGGGCTAGTGGCAGTGTCCGTTTGAGCCGGGGGATGCTGGTGTGGCACAACAGGACGGTGCCCCGTGCCTGGCAGTCCTCGTGCGTGCCGTCCCCGAGCCAGCTCTTGGGTGGCGAGTGGCTGCCCCACGTCCATACACATCGCTGCTGTCAAACCAAACCATCGCTCGGGAAAGCTCCATTTTTGCTCGAGAAGTTAATGCTGCCTCTTTGTCCTCCCTGTCGAAGGCACCTTTCCTGAGGATGCTCCCTTCTCTCTTGGCAGGATGAAGAGAGCCCAGTTTGGCCCCCACGACTGGCTATCTCTCCCTGTGCCAGCTGGTTCCAGTTGGCTACTGGTGGATACCTTGGAACCAGAGACTGCATACCAGTTCAGTGTCTTGGCTCAAAACAAGCTGGGTACCAGCTCCTTCAGTGAGGTGGTCACTGTGAACACTCTAGGTAGGTCCTCCACGGGCACAAGGGGAGGAGGGGGAAGGGATTCAGGAGGTCTGTGGGGAGAAGTGGTCCTTTGCCTTGGTCCATGTGTCCTATCTGCTGGGGACGGAGATGGTGATCGGCAGCGGTAGTTTCCAGCCGCGTAGAAGATAGTTCACGGAGGGTCCTGGATGAAACTTGTAGACTTTGCTGGGTGCATGAGGCTCCTGAAAGCTTGTCCTGAGAGACAGCGTGGGAGAGCTGTACTGTACCAGTCACCTTTCAGATCTTCCTTAAGTTCAGCTGGGGTCAGGAGGTATTAATAGAGCACAAAATCACTTGTGCGCAGCTCAGAGCGGGAGCTAACACAGAGGGCCTTGCGCTGGTACCTGCCTTGGGGCTGTCTCGGGCAGAGGTGGGAGGAAGCAGGAGGCTTTCTAACGCTGTGCCCCCTTTCTTGGAGTCACTGCATCGTTAGTCCCCTGCTTTTTGGAAGGCCACTTTTATGCTCTCTTATCTCAGAGATACGTGTCTGAGACGTGCCCTAAACTCCTGGAAGGTGGGAACTGCCGCTGCCGTGGTGGTCCGTTTGGCCGCCGATGGGGCACATGTGGGAGAGCATCCTCAGCGCTTCCCGTCTCAAAGGTGTCCCTGTCCCATTTGCTCTGTCTCCAGCATTCCCTGTAACAACTCCAGAGCCTCTGGTGTTGGTTACCCCACCGAGGTGCCTAACAGCCAACCGGACACAGCAAGGCGTCCTCTTGTCGTGGCTTCCTCCTGCTAACCACAGCTTCCCCATTGACCGCTACATCATGGAGTTCCGCGTCGCAGAGAGGTGGGAGATCTTGGACGATGGCATCCCGGGGACCGAGAACGAGTTTTTTGCCAAGGACTTGTCCCAGGTAAGCAGGGGCTGCCCACACCATACCTCTGGTGTTGCGCTGTCTGCTGCAGCTCTGGGGAAGCTTTTGGGGTGGCTCGGTCCCTGTGCTGGGGTCTTCAAGGAGCTGGGCAAGGTTGGAGGCTGCAGTAGGGGACCTGACGGATGTGCTTGGTGTTTCAGGACACCTGGTACGAGTTCCGGGTCCTGGCGGTCATGCAGGATCTCATCAGCGAACCCAGCAACGTTGCTGGCGTGTCCAGTACAGGTAAGGGGTGGCTCCTTCTTCTACCCCCAGCTGTGGGAGCATCTCTGCTTCTGCAGGTACCTGAGCTAGCACTCAGGACATGCATCAGTACTTGCTTACGACAGTGATGGCTGATTTTGTGCTTTTGCCTGAGATGCTCGGGCTGTGAGCTGGACTGATGGACGCACAGTTATGATCAGTGTCTTGGGCACGCTGCTGGCCCTGTGCCGCCTCCCGATGCAAATGGACCAGTGGCACTTGGAGCAGGCAAGGACAAACAGCCCTATTTAGTCCTTCCCGCAGAGTGCAGCGTTGTCAGGTGTCCACCGGCGCAGAGTGGCAGCACATCTCGGCTCTGCAGGGTGCCCAGAGAACAAAGCTCCGACCGGGCAGTGCGCAGCCTGGAAATGGGAATGAAAGGTGCAGAGAGGGAAACGTAGCACTGCAGTGCAGAGTCCAAGGGGGGAAAAAAGCTTTGCAACAGAAGACTGCAACACGCTGCAGCTCGTGCACGTGCCCTGCACCCCCGTCCAGCTCAGAGGATGCTCCTCGAGCAAGGGACAGGCGTGGGTACGTGATTGCGATGGGGAAGGCAAGGGCAGCAGGAGGAGACGGGGATGCGGCGAACCCTGCTTTTATGGCTCTCGTGGAAAAGCCGAGGAGCCACCCAGCTCTGCTGCGTGCAGGAATGCAGCGGTCTCTCTCTGCCCCCAAGTGGTGCCAGCGCGGTGCGGAGAGCCTGCCTGCTGCAGGCTGCCTGCTTGCCTGCCCTTGCTCCTCTCGCACAATTTTTCTGATGGGGTTTGGCAAAGCCCACAGGGTGTGCGTGTGTGCGCCCCAGCCCCAGGCAGCTGCCCTCCCAGGCTGAAAGCCGGTGCTCCCAGCAGGCGAATGCGCGCTGACCCTGCTTGTGAGCGCACGGCAGGAGCGCTGGTGTGTGCAGGGTTTGCATCCGCAAATGGCCGCAGCTGAGGTCTGCTGGTGGTTCGGATGCGCTTGTGGTTAGCGAAGGGGTGTGATGAGGGTTCGGAGCCCAGTTTTCATTGAAGAGCTGACGTATGTTGCACTGATGCACAGGGGAAAATACCTTATGCTGCTACAGCCTGAGCTGCGGCGGGTTATCGGGCCGGGAGATAACTGCAGGTTTGGCGCACTTGTGTGCGCTTGTACATAAATGTGTATTTGTGTGGTGTGGAGGCTTCTTCCCTGGGGGGTCCATCAGCTAAGACATAAAGGTTTATCTGGTGTGAGGTTGCTAAATCCCTTGGCAGTGGCCTGCAGCAGTGCTGACTGCTCTCCCCAGGTGGGCTGGGTTGGAAGCAGGGTCTTTGCTTAGAGATTATCATTCCTGGTCCCAGTTGCCTTCATGCTGTGGTAGGTCCCCGGGGAAGGCAGCGGGCAGGGGTGTGTGCATAACACCTAATTGTTGTGGTTTTTTTCTCCCAGACGTATTCCCTCAGCCTGACCTGACAGACGAGGGTCTAGCCCGCCCAGTGCTGGCTGGCATCGTTGCCACCATCTGCTTCCTGGCTGCTGCCATCCTCTTCAGCACACTCGCCGCCTGCTTCGTCAACAAGCAACGCAAACGCAAGCTCAAGCGCAAGAAAGGTGAGCCCGTCCCCGGTGTGCTTCCTTCCTCCCTCCCGCCACCTCCTCATTTCTCCTCCCTGGTTGTGTTGTGGTGGTAACCTTCTTCCCTGTCTGTCTCTTCTTCCATCCGTGCGCGTCCTCAGGTGAAGCCCTGACTTCATCCCTCGGCTGTGCCTGAAAGCGCCCGTGGTCGGGAGCGGGAGAGGCAGGGTGGGTGAAGAGGCGACAGAGAAACTAGCCTGGGATTTCCGAGGGAGCGCTCTCGCGTGGTGATAACTCCTAGAGCCGGGGGTTTAGGGCTGGGGTGTCCTCTGGGCCAGAGATGGGGGGGACCGCTCACCTCCTTGAGGTCCCCCTGGAGCTGGGCTCTCCAGCTGCTTCCTGCCCAGCTCTGCCCAAGCCGGAGCGGGCAGTGCCCGATGGCCGCGCTAGGCTAGAGAAGACCCCCGCAAAGGAGACCCTGCCGCTCTGCTTCCCGAAAGCTGGGACTGCAGCCGCCATGCAGGAGCGGCCGGTAGGGAAAAGGGCGGCTGGGGAGCCAGAGAGGGCAGGGGAATCGGCTCCTTCTCTAGCCTGCGAGACTGCGGCAGCAGGACGGGCAGGACCCTGTGACGGGAGCTGTTTGTTGTCAGCAACCATTAAAGCACTGGAGCAATGAAACCTTGGCCTCTTGTTGAGTGTCTTTTGTTGTCTTGATGTTGAGTTTGTCTTGTCTCTGTCGTGTTGCGCCTCCTTAGTGTTCTCTCTTCTTTCCCCTTTTTATTCTCTTCCAGACCCTCCTCTCTCGATAACCCACTGCAGGAAGAGTTTGGAGTCCCCGTAAGTATCTGTCTTGGATGCAGCACCAGGCTGTGGGTCTTCAAGGTGCCTCCTTCCTACAGCTGTTGCAAGGCTCAAATGGAAATGTCTGACCTTGTTTGGTTGCTTCTGACGAGTTGTTTGGGGTGTTCGCTGAACTTGTGGGAACAAAATGGTTCACAAAAGACAAACGGGCTTTGGAGCAGAAAGCAGCAGGGACAAATGCGGCAAACTTTAAGCTAAGAGACGACCCTGTTGGATCTGCGGGCGTTGACCAAAGCTGGAGTTGACTGTGGAACTCAATTACACACCCAGCTTGAAGGGGCTCCGTAGGAGAAGGGCTAGCCTGCTGTGTATGGAGTCCTTCATGCAAGCTCAGTGTAGTTTTTGAGTTATTCTCTGTTGGCTCTGGTTTTTCTTGGGAAATTCAGCGAATCTTACACCTGTATCTCCTCTTTTCCCGTGAAGAGTGCCCCGCTGAAGCCTCTTTCCACATGTGCGCAAAGGTGGTGGATTGTGGTGCTGCAGTAGCCACAGCTCCTTGCAGAGCCCATCAAAAGCATGTATAGCCGCTAATCAGCGGGAGCATCTTCCCGATGTGAGCGCAAGAATCTGAGATGTGGACGCCTCATGCTTTGGCTCCTGGACCGTTGCAAAGTGTCCTGGTGCTGGTGGACCTTAATTTTGCTTTTTTTCAGTTCGTCCACTGCACTGAAATAACCATGCCTGCACTGTCTCTGTTGGATCTGCTACCTTTTGCCTTTCAATACTGTTTGTCCGAGGCTTTCTGGATAGGGATGAGTGAACTATTCGGAACCGCTCTGCCTTTTGAGGCTCTCAGCCTTAAGTTTGAGTGTTGAGAATGGGGGGAAAAAGTTGGTCTGAAATGATCCATCAGCATCTCCAAGTGAGATGCTGAGTTCTGCGGGAGGGGGACGTTTGCCTGACGTCCCTCCTCTCGGGGGCTTTCCCGGGTGTGGATAGCTTCAGGTTAATGTAGGAAACCTTTGAAGGAGTTGGAAGTGAGCTCTGGATCTGTCTTTTGTCCTGCTGGGGCTGTGGAACTTGTTGCAAGGCGCTGGTGGAGCTTGTTGCAGGGTATTGGTGTGAGCTGCCTGCCCAGGGGAGGATGCTGAGTGTGCTGAGCTCCGCTCCCGAGGAGCGGGGATAATGTGCGCCGCTGCTGATTCTCTGGCCTGTGCCGTGGCTGGGCAAGACTGCTGTCCTGGTTAGCCCCTGCAAATTTCTCCCAGCGGTTCCTCTTTTGAGAGCTGGTAGCACTTTGTTTTCTGGATCCGGCCGGCGGTTCTTCTGGGCGAGAAGACTTTCTTTCACCTCCGGGTGACCGTCCCCTCTCTTGGTTTTTCTCCCCTGTGGTCCAGGTTGTCTTCCGGCAAGGTGAGTCCCGAGAGCATCCGCACGCTCCGTCCCCCCTCGGAGTCCTCTGATGACCAGGGCCCACAGGCCAAGCGGATGCTGAGCCCCACCAAGGAGAAGGAGCTCTCCCTTTACAAGAAGACCAAGCGAGCCATCAGCAGCAAGAAGTACAGCGTCTCCAAGGCAGAGGCCGAAGCCGAGGCCACCACCCCCATCGAGCTCATCAGCCGCGGGCCGGACGGCCGCTTTGTCATGGACCCGGCGGAGATGGAGCCCTCCCTGAAGACACGGCGGATCGAGGGCTTCCCCTTCGTGGAGGAGACGGACATGTACCCCGAGTTCAGGCAGTCGGATGAGGAGAACGACGACCCCGTCGTCCCCGCCTCCGTCACCGCCCTGAAAGCCCAGCTCACCCCTCTCTCCTCCAGCCAGGAGTCCTACCTTCAGCCACCAGCATACAGCCCCCGGTTCCACCGGGCGCTGGAGGGTCCCGGTGCCCTGCAGGCCACCGGCCAGGCCCGCCCGCCGGCCCCCCGGGCTTTCCACCACCAGTTTTACGGTTACCTCAGCAGCAGCAGCCCCGGGGAGGTGGACCCGCCACCCTTCTACATGCCAGAAGTCAGCCCGCTGAGCTCGGTCATGTCCTCCCCGCCGCTGCCCCCCGAGGGGCCCTTCGGACACCCCACCATCCCCGAGGAGAGTGGGGAGAATGTCTCCAACAGCACGCTGCCCCTGGCCCAGACCCCCACGGGGGGCCGGTCCCCTGAGCCCTGGGGCAGGGCCGAGTTCCCCTTCGGCAGCCTGGAGCCGGCCCCCGCGCCGTTCCCCCACCAGCTCCAGCACTGCGAGGCGGCCGAGGGCGCCCAGCCCACCGGCTGCCTTCCTCGGGGGCCGCCCCCCTCCTCCCTGCAGGTGGTCCCCGCGTCCTACCCGGGCATCCTGCCCCTGGAGGCACCAAAGAGCTGGACCGGCAAGTCACCCGGCAGTGGCCAACCCTCTGTGCCCACCACCACCAAGTGGCAGGACAAACCTATGCAACCCATGGGATGTCAAGGGCAGCTAAGACATACCAGCCAAGGTATGGGCATACCCGTGTTGCCTTACCACGAACCGTCCGAGCCCGTCGGCCCCAGCGGCACAAGCACATTCAGCCTGGACACCAGGTGGTACGAGCCCCAACCCCGACCTCGGCCCAGCCCTCGGCAGGTCAGGAGGGCTGAGCCCAGTTTACATCAGGTGGTGCTACAACCTTCAAGGCTTTCTCCTCTGACCCAAAGCCCCCTCAGCTCCCGCAACAGCTCCCCGGAGCTGACCGCCCCGCGGCGGTCAGCTTCTCCCGCAAGTCCACGCCGTCGACAGGATCGCCTGCGCCGAGCAGCCGGGGAGGCAGCCCCAGCTACCGACCTACCACCGCCTTCACCTCCCTGGCCACCGGCTACTCCGGCTCCCAGGGCTCCTCCCTGCCCATGGACACCATGGATGTTTTCGGAGACATCCCCTCTCCGAGGAGGGCCGGCGAGGAGATTCTCCAACCGGAGCCGACATCCACCACGGTAGCCGCCACGGGGCAAGTGCGTGAGCCCCATGGTGCCCCCCCCGGCCCCCTCCCGGCTTCCCCCACCCTGCCTCACCTGCTCCCTCTGACTCCCTCCCCACCATCGTCATCCCAACTCGTAGGGTCTCTCTGGGTGTGCTGCAGCATCCCTTTTGGAGACGGTGTCCCGCGGGCTTTGCTAGGAAGAGGCTGGTGCCATGGGCGCGGGTTGCATGGCCGCTGCCCAAGAGAGCTGGGTTTTAGGCAGGCGACCTTCCTGGTGCTGGTGGCGTGCTTGCCTCCTCCCTGGCTGCTCCCTTGGGAACCTGGGAGCACTGTGACTCGGGCTACGGGCCGTCTACCAGGCGTGCAAAGACCTGGCTCCTGGCTCGCATAGGTAAGTGTCCTGGTGTCACTGGCGGTTGTTTCCTCTTCTAGCTGCTGGCTCTTGGCTTTCTTCGAACGTTAGGGCCGCCACTGCCGTGCCTCTGTCTTCCTCCTCTTCCTTCCCGCGGAGTCTAGAGAGCTTTAATGCATGACAGAAACAGCTATCACGGTCACCGCCCCACCTGCAAAAGGGATGCTGCAGCCCCAGGACGCGGGCAGGGAGAGATCAAGGACTTAGCCACACCAGCAGCATGTCAGGAGAGGAGGAAAAATAAAAATAAACTAACCCCAGCGGAGATCGGGAGGCTGCCGGCACGCTCAGATCCTGCCCTAAAGAGGGATGTGGCTGCACTAGACAGTAGCGGCTGGTTTTCCAGGTACCAGGGTTGCTCCAGGCAAAAAGCGTCTCTCTCTCTCTCTCTCTGTATTCTCCTCTTTCCCTCCGTCTTTCACAGCACCTTAGACCCCGTAGCCGTGCTTTCGTCCCATCCTTTTGTCTTGCTTCATTTTGGCTTGTTGTCTGGCGGGGTTGAACCCCCCCCTCCGGCCTGTGGCAGAGGGGAGTCGGGGGGCCGGGGCATCCAGCCCCGTGGAGCCGGCGCGGTTAGAGGCATACGGAGAAGAGGCGTGTGTTTCGGGGAGGGGGGAGGCAGCGTTTCACCCCACAGTGCCCTCTGCATTTCACTCCTGCCCTCTGGTACCTGGAAGCGTTATGGCCTTAGAAAACTCCTCCGGCACGGCTGGGGTGCGCAGTGGGAAGGAAGGAGGGCTCAGGGGAGAGGATGGGGAGGGAGAGGAGCTGAACGAGCCTGAAACGACTTCTGTGTGCCTCTGGAAAACACAGCTACGGAGCGGTGCAGTTAAGCACGTAGATGTAGGTCCATGTCTCCTAGCCAGGGCACCCCGAGGAGACCCAGCTCCAGGAGAGATCCGTGTTAGAGCAGCACTGTTGTCCGTGCTTTTACGCAGTGTATCCATTCGCTTTGATTATTGTTTTCTTTTCTTCTTTTCCTTTCTCTTCTGTTTCTTTCCCCCTTTCTTCTCCAGCCTCGTTTCGTTTGTGTTTCAGTTTGGTTTCTTTCCCTCCTTTTCCTTTGGAGTTGTTGACGTGCTGATGTGTTGCGGAGCTCGGCTCCTTGCGGGTGTTGATAACTGCTTTGTTTTTGATTAATCTCAGCTATCTGGGCAGTGTTGTCGAGACAAGCTTCTCCTCAGCTCAATAGGTAAGGGTGATCCATGTCCGAAAGGATGGTGTGGGCGCTGTGGAGGGTGGCCGGGAGCGGGGCATGAGAGGGGACATGGAAGGGGCTTTTCCAATACCATCTCTTCCTTTAAAGGGGAATAAGGAATCCGAAAACACTAGGAAACACCTCTGGACGCACAGTCTCTGTGGCTTTTGGGTTTCCCCTCCCAGCAGCATGCTGCTGCTCCCCTGCCTTCGGGGAGGCAGCAGGGCTGGAGAGCCCGGTGGCGGCAGCTGTGTCTTCATGTTGGGGTTTGGGATGAGCCAAGCTGCCATCTCCCCGTGGCCGTCCTTCCTTTCTTGGAGGACGGTGATACGTGGCACCCCCAGCCCTGGCAGGGCTTGCATGGCGCGAGGGTTGTGCGGTGTTAGGGAGGTGCGTGTTGAGGTGGGGTTGTCCCAACCGATCCAAACCAGGAGGAGCTCATGGCCACCCCCTGGAGCCTGTTAAAACAGCCACTTCTGGAGCAACCAGCTGCAGACACTGTTCTTGGAGGGGGGCTCCAAAAATCAGTCTCCAGTTGCTGTCTAGGACATGTAGAATTTAGTTCCCATCAGTACCTGTTTTCTTCTTCCCAAGTCTTCTCAATCATGGAAAATGGGAGAAGTCTTTCTTTCAAGATGGACTGTATGGTTGGCAGCAGCGTAATTATAGTTTCAGGCTGCCGGTGAGGTGTTTTATCGTTCCCATCACAAGTGTAGTCATAGTAAAAGCCCTCCCTCTTTGAAATACTCCTTGGAGAAATCTTTAAGACTTTTTCTGATCCAGTTGTAATTAAACAGCCCTAAGCAGATCTTGAAAGACTCTCCCAAGAAAATACTTCTCAGGCTGCCTTCGTGGGGCTGGTTTCCTTAGATGGCCATGGGCATCCCTGGAACTGGGACAGAGTAATTGGGAGATGGTTTTCAGACCTTACAAGCAGAGAATGTCGCTAAAACTGCTAAAGCCAGATGGGATAACAGTCATTCCTGACCCCAAGGAGTGGGAATGCTGACCCATTTGGCTGTCAGCCAGGCTGGTTATGGAAGGAGAGGTGGGATTGCGGATGGGACCGTTTCTAGGGCTTGGCCATGCCCAAGCTTCCTTAGGACAGGTCTTATAAAAACTTAAGCTTTGCTGCCTTGGATGGGAAGAGTCAAGGTCCTGGCCGATGCTCTCCTAAAGCCTGAGGAGCCTTATTGGACTGGAAAGGAGCCTCACAAGAGAGATGAGATGCCTAGAGAAATCAGGTAGATGTTTCCAGAAGAGAGGAATTCCTCCAGCTCATGTGGAGGGTTGTCCTGGGGTGGGGAGAGCAGGAGAGGGGAGGAAGGAGTGTCAGGTTGTGGCGATGGGGGTGGGTATGGGATGGAGAGGAGCCATCCTCTTGGCATGGCAAAACCCCTCCAGTTTGAGCCTTGCAGCCTCCAAAGCTCTTAAGTGCTTGGCCACCTTCTTCTGTTTTCCCCTGCTGATCCCAGAGCAGGGTGTCCCATGAGGAGCAAAGCTAGCGCCAAGCCTTGGTGAGATCTGGGCTGTGCCAGACTTCTCAAGAAATAGGGAAGCCCTCAGCAAGGACGTGGCTGTTTTCTCAATTCTTTTTCCGTGGTGCTTCCCTGCTCCGGGAGCATTAGGGACGTGAGTGAACATGGCCTTAGCACAGCAGAGGTGAGTCCAGGCTCACGTCCGAGTTTGGTGTGCCTCTTGCATAGATCCTGGCTGGCTCCTGTCTCCGGTGATGGGTGCTGCCATCCGATGGGGTTTCAGGAGCAGGGTCACGTTGCCCAGCAGGACGTTTGCTGAGGAGCAGCCGTGTGTCCTACTCCAAGATGCTGCCGGGGGTTGGAGTCACAGGAGCGACTCCAGAGTCATTATCCCCAAAAAGGAGAGGCCGGAAGAATAAATCTCACTTTAATAAGCGAGGAATCCTGTAAAGAGCCCAGCCAAGTAATTTCTTGATGATTTGGGGTCATAAAATTGTCAGTGCATGCGGAGCGCAGGGATTTTTATACCAGACCAGCCAGATTTCTGTACTGCAGTAATAAAAGCTGAGAGGAGGAGAGGGAGAGGCAGTTTGCAGGCTCGGTGGCGGCTGCAGCTGAGCCCCTGGCGCTGGGAGCAGGCGTGGGGCGGCTGTCGCACAGTGGCTTTGGCTGGGTGAAGGTTGGGTAGTTTTTACTGACTGGCAGAGATAAATGATGCCATTACTGAGTCGGCACGAGCAGTTTTCCCATCTTCTCCTCTTTGGATGCAGCGCGTGGTGATGCATCTCGTAACGGGGAAGAGGGGGCTGTCGTCTCCCTGCAGAGGGAAACCCAAAAACCACAGACAAGGCACCAAGCCCCTGCACCCCTCGGCACCGCAGCCTGCCCCGGGTGGCCATCCTGGCCCCCCCCCCCCTGCGCGGTGCCAGGCGGGAGGAAGAGCACCCCTCACTCCCAGCTTGAAAGAAAACAGGTTCCCCCCCCCGGGGACAGCGCTGCCGATGCTCGATGCTCGGGAGCTCGGGCGCTTGGCCGCGGCGTAGCGTTGAGTGACGAAGGGACATCGGTGCCAGGCGTGCGGGAGGAAGAGCACCCCTCACTCCCAGCTTGAAAGAAAACAGGTTCCCCTTTAAAGACTGTCCATGTGCTGATCCTCTGCATGTGTTTCATGCCTCCTCCCGCTTGGAGAAGTTGTGAGTCCGCTTGTCTGAGTGCGTTTTTCTTTTCTTTCTTAATTATTATTATTTTTTTCTTTTCAGTCTCTTTAATTTACTTATATATTTTCTTACTCCTGTTTTTCATTTATCTTCCTCTCTTCCCCTCCCTTCCCCGTGACTGTATCCCCCTCTTCCTCTCCAGTCCGGCCCCTTTTCCCTCGCCCTCTCTCCCCGCACCTCTCCTGTCAGCATGGTGAAGTCCGTTGTGTAGATGAGTTGTGGTGTCTGCAGACCCGTAGAAGGGACCCCCTTCTCCGGTGTGCTCCCTGCTGTGACCAGCCCCTTCCTCCCTCATCGCGGTGCCTTGGCGGCGGCGGCAGCAGCAGCTCTGGGACAAGGGGCCGTCACCGCTGTGTTTCTCTAGCACCTCTCACGCTGAAGGATCTCAAGCAATGCGCGATGGCAGCCCCGGATGGAGGCAGCAGCCAGCACTGCCTCAGAGCAGAGGGGGAATTCCAACTTGCAGGACATCTCATGGGATTGTGCGGGACTTGAGCTTGAAATGGAGCCTCGTGTAGGCGAATTGAGATCTCCGTCTGAGTAGGATGAAGTGTTGAAGGATGCGGTGGCTGAGACATGGTGGGCTCTGGTCCAAGTGGATGCTCTAACTGGTCCAAACTATTCCTGGATGTCACTGTCTTGACTCAAGGAGAGAAGGAGACGGGGAACATGTGCTGTGAGACCTCCATGAGGTCAAATACATGTATTGTGCCCTTGAATCTCCCGGTCCTTTCCTTTATGTGCGTTCCCCTTTTGGGTGGAAAAAGGTTAGTGATGGGGCCTTCGCCCTTACATCTTCGCTTTGTATGTGGAAAGACATTTGAAGAAGAGCAGCTGATGTGTGTCGGGTTGGATAGTTCTTCTCCGCTAGCTACCTCCTCCTGTCCTGGGGCTCTCTGAGGTCCCTCGGTACATTTGTGGCCTCTCCAGTACCTCTCTGTCCATGCAGTTCAGACCCTTGCTCGTTCAGAAGGATTGTCCTTTGAAGACTCGAGGAAAACTGCTGCGCCGGGTGTTTGTGGCATCTCACAGAAGGCTTGCGTCAGGAATTCACGTGTGCTTCTTGAAGCTCCTTTGCTTGGCTCTACACTGAAGTCTCTAGAAGAAGTTTGCCCGCCTCCCTGAACCTCTTGTCTGCTGGTGTTCAAGATCTCTCGTGCATGGGCAGCTGCCCAAAATGCTAACTCCGGGGGCAAGGAAGAGGCTTTTGGCGGAGCTTAAAATGAAAATAAATTTGAAAGACTCAGAGCCCTTTGAAGAAATAAAGGGTGGGTAGAGCAGATAAAATTTGGCTGGTGCATAGCATCGTTTCGTCCTCCACTGTATCTCTTCCTTGCCAGAGGTCAGACAGTATTTATGGTGACACATGGGTTCAGTGCGCTCGCTGTTTATATTTGTGTGCATAAATACAAGTCCAATTACGGAGAACTAGTGGAAATGAGCTTCAGGCAATTTCCTCATAATCCCTTGCGTAAATCTGTCTAATTTTGTCAACATGCCACAGTAGCATCTTCTTAGAAGGAAAAAAGAATGGAAAGAGCAAGAGCCTTTTACAAGTTGAGCTTTAATAATATTAGCAAAGTTGTCTGGACGGTGGGAACAGGCGGTGAAGACAGATGCTGATGGGCAGGATGGTGACAGGATTGCCGAGCTTGCTGGCATTCGGGGCTTGGCACATGTGATCTCCATGGGAGGTGGACTGGGATTGGCATAGTCAAGGTTGCAATTAGCCAAGTACCTACATGAATGTAACTCTTGTGCAAATATTTGTGTTTGGTGGATATAAAATGGAAAAAGCCTGCTATTGACCATTCAAGCAGGAATTACTGCAGGGAAGTCCCATGCTGTTGGCCCTTTGGGTCACTGTGGTCTTACTCTGAGCTAGTGTGTGCACGGGACTGCAGCCTGGCGGCTGTCGGCGCTGGTGCAGCTCAGCGGGCAGTGCCCCAACAGAGCTCGGAGCCGCTGCTTGCAACATCTCTCACGAGAATCTGGTTGCACTTGGGAAGAAGGCAAATAAGCACAGCAACTGTATGGGCTTGTAAACGTCATCTTTCCTACGAGGGAAGGCTCTCGCTTGGATCCAGCCAGTCCAACAGAGCTCGGAGCCGCTGCTTGCAGCATCTCTCACGAGAAGCTGGTTGCACTTGGGAAGAAGGCAATTAAGCACAGCAACTGTACGGGCTTGTAAACGTCATCTTTCCTATGAGGGAAGGCTCTCGCTTGGATCCAGCCAGCAGTTCTACCAGCTTGTCTAATGAGGTGCTTCATCTTTGGCTGATGTGCTGCTCTGCTGGGAGCTGGAACCAGAGGCTCTCCAGGAGCATCCACGCCTTGATGTCTCTGTTGTGATGGGAAACATGAAAAGGGTCCCCAGTCTTTGGGTTTCCATTGCATCTGCTGTGCCCCAGCTGCTTCATCAATTCACACTGCGCTTTTCTTGTGCTCTCCAATGCTGCTAGCAGAACTGAGAAGCTCTGCAGTCACGCGCATCTTCAAAAACAACCCTTTCTGCTCCCCATGGGGAAAAATCCCTTGGGAGCTCTTTGCCTGTGCCACTCCAGCTGAAGCATCACAGCTCCGGCAGCTGCTTGGGATCTCAGACGTAAAGCGTTGCTATCACGCTGTGCTCTCTGCGGCGGTGGCATGTGTGGGGACTCTCAGAGGAAAGCCTGCGGGGTGTCTTCAGTTCTGGAGAGGCTCCACCTGAAACCCAAGGGAGATGAGAAGCTCCAAACTCACTGTAGGTGGATGTGCTCTTGTACCGCAGCCCGGGTGTGCTGGGGCTCTGTGCTCGAGTCCATGTGCTCGCCCGTTCCCTGCCAGCACCGGCAGCGTTTTTGCAACGCTGGATGGGTCTCAGCTTACTGACAGACCAGGAATGAGGTGGATGAGTTCAGCCACAGCTTTTTGGTGACAAAGCAGGAGTCTGAATGCACCGATGCTGCGTCCTTGCAGCCGGCAGAGGCGGCTCCTCCACCTGCCCATCCTGCTGCCTTGTGAAGAGCCTGTGGCTTGCGGGGTTTGCTGAACCTTGCCCCAGTCACAGTCGCCTGAAGATGCGGGAGTTGCCCTCAGCGCTGTCCTCTGCATGGCTGTTCTGAAAAGGTTTGGTCGCTGACCTCTGGTGACCGAGTTGTGAGAGCAGAAGAGTGTCATCTCCCCCTTTGAAGGGTAGGACAGGCTTGTTAGAGGCATGCTGGTTTAAATCTCCAGGCTTTTCTTTCCGGAGCCTGGCTTCGAGCATTGGCTTTATTGCAATGAAAGGCGCTTTGTGGATGCTTCCCCTGTCATCTCCGGGCACCTTGTGTGCAGGTTGCTCTGTGATGACTCAGGTTGATCCCAGGTCGTTACCTGTGGCCTCAGCTGCCTTGACTCAGACTTCTGCTTCTGTGGCATTAGGTGTTGGTGCAACTTGGAGGGACATGAAAGTAAAATGGAGAGGGGGAAGGAAATGGGAAAGCAGCAAGAGGGGGGAGGAATGCTGTGATGTGTTAGAGATGAGAGCTAGACTGATGCTCTCCTAAGGAAAAGGTTTTCCTCTACTGCTCTGCTCTCCACAGCAGTCATACTTGTCTGGTCCTCGGACAGGAAAAACAGGTACAGTGAAGAAAGCAGAGCAAAAAAACCCTTTGCAACAAAGGGGAGACTTAACCTTGAGCTGGTTCCTGTAGCAGAGTTACTCAGGGGCTAAAGCTGGAACACTATCACAACTTCTGGCTCCTCTGTGGGAAACACCCCTTTGCAAATCCCCTCCTTGTCCCTCGCAATAAATCCTTGTCAGAGCTTCCATTTCAACGTCCTGTCCCACAGGGCAAGAAAACCCAGCTCCCAGCCTCTCGGTGTTAAGGAGTAGACGCTCCTGTGCTGTTGTGTTTCTGTTGTCACTTATAGCAGGGACCTGGGAACGAGATACCGCTCCCGGCTGTGTCGGCGTGTGCCCTTCATGTCCCTGTCTGTCATGTGGCCCCTGGTTTTTTTGGCTGTGGGAGCAGGGCCGGGCAGCATCCTGCCTCCCTGCTGTTTGTGGCGCCGGTGTTGTCTGCCCCGGGTGGCTCATGGTGCCCGTCTCGGTGCTGCTGTGCCGCTTCTGCCTGTCTCTTCCTCTATCTCCATCCCAAGGGGTTTCCCACTGCTTCCCAGAAATGCCTTATCGGACATAGGATCTGCCCCGTCCTTTTTTGTTTAGCGGTGCTGACATGGCAGGCAGGTGAGCTGGGGTGCCGGTGGCTCTCTTGCGGGGCCGGTGTTGGATGTTGCCGGCGGGACCAGCTGGGCTCGTGGGGCCGCTTGGCAGGAGACGTAGGGGGATGGCAGGGACCTCGCGGAGCGGCACTCGCAGGCGCCTCGCTTCCTCCCTCCCCACGCTCCGGCACGCCTGGCTGGCCCCGCTTCCTCGGCCCCGGGTTTCTCACCTTTTCCTTTTCCACGGCAGAGCTGGCTGGGGTCGACCGATCCCCCAGCGGGGACGTCCGGAGGCCCAAACGTGGCTGAGAGTCTCTGACGGCGCCTGTCTGCTTTTCCTTCCTAGAAAACGTCCATCTCCGTCCGGGGACGCTGCTGCACCTGAGAGGCTCGAAGCTCTGAAATACCAGCGGATAAAGAAGCCCAAAAAGTCATCCAAGGGCTCCTCGAAATCCAGAAAACAATCCAGTGAGTGCGAGGACCCCGCGGTACCCAAAAGCATCCCCTCTGTCCCCCTATGGGCAGAGCTTGGGCAGGTCCCCGCCGGCTTCAGTGCCGGGCGGTCTCTGAGCCCATGCCTGGATGCTGCCCTCACCCCCTGCCCCCCAAAGGGATGGCTCTCGGTCTGCTCACCCGCGGGCTGTCCCTCCCCTGCTCCTCCCCTGCCTCCAAACCGAGTTCCCCTTCCATGTGTCTCCCATCTTTAGTGATTTCTTTTGGATTTTCTTTTTGAGTGTCAATTTATTTGTCCTGATGCTCCCTCCTCGCCAAGCAGCTGGGTTTGGGGCCAGGCTTGCCGTAACCCCCTTCTTAGGGCAAGCAAAGCGCTCTGCCTGCTGCCGGCTCTGGTCCCATCTGCCTTCTCTCCCCCCCCCACCCCCAGATGGCTCTGCCTCCCAGGTTCAGCACCTTCCCAGCTCTCAGGTACTGTGGCCTGACGAAGCTGTCTGCCTCCGCAAGAAGAAGAGACACCCTCGTCAGGACCCCTTCGCCCGCCTCTCGGCGCTGAAGGACGACCTCTGCCACCGGCAGCTCCCCGGAGAGCAGACAGCCATTCTCAACAGCGTGGACCACGACGCCACCGGCGTGCACGCCACGTTGCTTTAGCCTAGCGCCGGCCCGAGAAGGTTAAACAGGAGGGGGTGGAGGGAGCCGACATCGTGCCGCGGGGGGGATGGAGGCAGCGGGAGAGGCGGGGGGATGCCCCTGGGGGGGACCCTGGGGCAGGTTAGGGGGGTAAGGGGAGGATGCCTGGGGCTTGGGCGCTCCTCGGCTCCGCTTCTCCCCCCACCCCAGACGGCTTCGGTGGGGTGGGAAGGGGGGCGTTGCACCTCGGTTTCGGAAAAGATCTCTAGGCTTAAAAGGCATAGATGGGGCTTTTGACATCTATTCTGCAGCACGCGTTTAGGGAGAAAGTGTGGAATTGAGCAGCTGGCCCTCAATCGCCGGAAGAAATTAAATGACACAGGTTGTAATTAATTGACAAGAAACTAACAACCCAGATGGAAACTGGTAATCCCATGAATCTGATTATGGTAAAAACACGACCAAATAATCCCAGGAAAGCTGTAATTGTGAAAATCTCCCTGCCTCCCCCTTCCCAGCCTCCTTTTATGTGAAGATAACAGCAACAAAACCATCCATGACATCTTTCCTTACCTATCTCTGAAAGGGGAAACCAGAAAGACCCCAAGCCTTCGAATCGGTCTGAGATACAAGAAATCACCATTTGTCTGTGCAAATGCATTTGAACCTTGTTAACATGTACTCAACGCTGTGCGAGCACGCAGGTATGGGACTGTTTTCATCCAAGGGTGTTTTCCCCCAAAGTATGGTGCGTGTCAACTTTGATGAGGGTGGTTTTGATTAATTCTTCCCGACACTCCGTATATCGCTGGCAAATGTTCTTCAGTGCTGTGTAGTAATGTGATTTCTTACTGCAGTAACGTTTGTAATCTTTATTCATAACTGCAAAATGGGGAGACGCTGCCGCAGGCGTGCGAGCAAAGGGGGTTTGGCTGCGTGGTCCCAAAAGCCTCCGTTGGCAGATGCTGAGCCCAGGCGAGAGCGGCTGGAAAATCCCCAGCTCTGCGGATGGAGATGGATGGCTTCTCAGAGCGACCGCGCAAAGCTAAGCCCAGCGTTTCGCGTCAGCTTAAAAATACGTTGCTGCTGGTTTCACTGTTTTCCCCCTTCTTTCTCCTGCTCCAGCCCGGCCGTTGTAGGCTGTGACACCCGCTGGGGTTGTGTCCCTCCCTTTGCCCTATCCGAGGAGACCCGCTGTTCCCCTCTCGGTAATGCTGTTCTAACTCTTCACCAGAATGTATTTCCTCTTCAAAATACTTAGGGTAGGTTTGGCGGCCGGTGGTTTTCTGGATTGCATAGGCCTTTTTTTTTTTTTTTTAGCAGGAAAGGTGTAGCAGGCTCTGAGAACAGCTGGGCTCGCTCCGCTCTGAGAACAGCTGGGCTCGCTTTCCTGCTCTGCCTCCACTCTCTGACTGCGTGGCCTTGGGCAAGTCACTCAACCTCTCTGTGCCTCAGTTCTCCCATCTGTAAAATGGGGATAAGTCATATTTGAGCACTTTGGACAAGCACTTGGTCGCCTACAGACTGCAAGTGCTACGTAAATGCTGAGTGCTAATAGCAAGTGATCCCTACCTTTAAAATATTTAGAGATTTTTTTTTCTGAAGTGGTAAAATGAACTGCTGCATCCAGGTTTGCACACTTCTTCCTCTGTGGTAAAGTGCTAAACCCTCCAGCCTGCCTGGGAATAAAACACCGAGTGTTTCATGTGGATATTCTTGTTCTGAGTGGATTCAGGCTGTAGAAGAAGCGTCAGGAGAATTGAAGAGCCTGTAGGCATGGTTTTTGCCCCAGGCTCTCCATTTGCATACAAAACTTTTTGTTTATTCCCAGGTAGACTTGCCAAGAGATTCTCCGCAATCTCGCCTTTGATTCTGCTTTGCCTTGGTTATTGCTCTTGCTGCTGGTTGAACCTCGAAGGGCTTAGATCTCTGGAGAAAGACGTGAGCTCTCAGCCGGGCGGTCGGGATATGGCACTCCGACCACGCCATGCGCCCCGGGAGCTTTTTTAGGTAGGAGCCGTTTATCGCTCTGCCTCAAAATATCTGGTTTTAGAGGTTGTGCTTCCTCTTCCAGCAGAATGCTCAGAAACCTGCAACCACGAAAAGCAGAGCACTGCGTCTTTTCCAATCTCGAAGCCCTGACTTAGGTTTGAACCACTTGACAATGAATCCTCTAAATCGATAACGAGATATTTCCAAGCTTTAACAACTTTGTGTAGGTGGTCTTCAAACCGTGAGCAGGTTTGTCTCGGGAAGGAGGGAGGGTCTCGGAGAAATGCCCCTCTCTTTCCAGCCTGCACCAGGGCTTTTTATTGAGTACGTGACGAGTGACCTGATGTAAGACCCTCAACTATCAGAGTGAGAATTCAACTTCGCTAACGGTATGACTGCGAATTTCTTTTATTTGAGTGTGTTTTAGGGATTTCCCTAGAATCCGCTCGGATCTGAATTGATTTAATGCCATTCGCCCGCTCGGCAGCGGGGAAAACTCTGCCTGGCTAACTTCAGCTCGTTGGTAACTTCAGCGGTGCGGCGCGCCGGCGGCAGCGGCTCTCGCCGTGCGGAGGCGAGCCGGGCTGCTCCCGACGGACAGGTGACGGTTGGGGCCGGGGGATGCCCCGCTTGGGGGGAGGCGCAGAGGCTTTGCGCTGGCCATGCCACGGCTGACTTGCTCTTCCTTTCGCTCTCGTTGCCTCGACCTCTCTAACAGAAGGTTTTTTCTTCATTTGAGTGCTTTCCAAACTATTTATGATGCCCGTTCGTACGGGCAAGGCAGTGTCTTCAGGCTCTTGAGGTCTCTACCTCGGGACCGTGCCCCCGTCCCATCTTAAGGAGCTCTAGAGGACTTGGAGTGCAGGGAAGGTTGACGGAGCGCGCCGGCTTGCTGGGGTCAGTCTTTTGAGAGTTGTTTTCCTTTTGCAGGTGTTTTGAGCCGCTGGGCCCCCTGCTTTTCATGGTCTTCGACCTTTAGAGGCTGGAGCTGCAGCCCTCTCTCTTTCAGCCGTGTACCTGCCACGCTGCTGGAGTGGGAAATCCCGCCCGGGCGCCTCGTGGAAGCGTCTCTTCCCTAAAACCATCCTTAACTCCTTTCCCCGCTAGACCGAGTTACCTTCCGATAGACTCGGGCCGTGCTTTGGCAGACGGGCTCGCCTCTTGCTTTGGCAACCTCCTCGCTTCTCCCAGCCCTCTGGTTTCCATGCCCTTCAGGGGGTCGCTCCTCTCTCCTCCCACGGACCTGGGACATCGAAGCTGTGTCAGACGATGCCATTTCATCCCTGTTTGAACTCCGTTTCGCTTTGGTGGTTTGCAAACACAGCTGCTGCTGCTTCATTTTTTTTTTTTCTTTCATGCTGCAAAATATATCTTGATTTTTATCTTCCTGGGCCAAACTCTCTTATTTTGTAAGCTTGTCTGAGGTAGAAGGCTCTTGCTTTACCAGTAAGCGTACGATTCCTCCTTGCATGGTGCAAGCGCGATGTGTTTCATTTAGGTCCCTTAGAAAATCCTGGGCCACGGTGAAAAAATGTCTCTGAATCACAAGAATATTTGTCCCTGGGCTTCGCCGAGGCGTCAGTGCAGTGGGCACCAGCTCAGCTTTGGGTGGTCCTTGCTGGTGCCTCCGTCTGCGAGATGGCCGCGGTGGGGATGCTCCAGCGCCGTTTTCGTGCTGCCGCGGGAGTTGCAGGATTCAGCTGGCCCCGAGCTGGGGGAGGTAACGCGAAGAGGTAGGTACAGGGGTGTCGCTGAGATCCCTTGGAAAGAGGGGGTCGTCGTGGGGTGCTGTCCCTCGCACCTTCTCCATCAAACCCGTGCCATCACATTGCAGGCAGGCGGTGGGGCAGGGAAAATGCTTTGCCTGCTTTTCCAGCAGGAGCTGCTGAGCAATCGGCCGCATATTTTTAAGGTGACTTTGCCGTGCGAACCCACTGATGTTTTGGTTTTGCAATGTTGACGTGAAGGCAAATGCAAGTTAGTGTAAGTGGGGAGAGAAGGGAGTGTTTAGGGCTCGCTTGTGGGGCTCCATTTCTGTGCCTGCCATTAACTGCATCCACGGGCGCTTGGAGTGATGCGTTTGTAGGATGGGGGAGCTGGAGGGTCCCAGGGTCTCTTCCCAGCTCTGCCACAGACCTGTAGTACGAACCTGGGCTGGAGCCCTCGGCGGGAGGCACCGGCATGGTTTGCGGTCTCGCCGGGTGCGTGCGTAGGTGCCCCCCGAGCAGAGTGGTCCCCGTGAGCTGCCAGGGTGGTGGGGAGTGCCTGTGCGAGCAGGCGATGGTTTTCCCAGGGTCGGATGCTCACTGCTGCTGCCGTGTGTCGGTCACTTGTGACTTGGAGGCTGGTTTTGGTCGCTAGTGGGCTCCAGGCTGTTGATCTGGCGTTGGCCTCCTTGTCAGCTGGTTCAGTGCCACCCGCTTTGGGGGAAGGCTGGAGGTGACAGTGTTTGGGTATATAAATATAAAGGGAGTGACAACTCTGCTGTACCTACCTCCAGGGGTGTTGAGGGCTCAGGGTTTGTGCTCAGCAGCCCAGGCACAGTCCCGGCAGGGCTTAGTCGTGTCTCGGGGCATCCGGGCACAGCACACGCATTTGAGACTTATTGCTGCTCATACCTTGCAGTCTGTATTAGGACAAAATCTACCTGGCACTTTGGTTTCTCCTCCTGCTTCAGGCAGTGATGTAGATTCGGGAGTTCTCTGAGTTTTGGGTTGGTTTCAGCTGTAGTTCTTGGCTGGGGGCATTTTTTGTCGAGGCTGGACCGGCTGCTGGCTGCCTTTAGGGATTTCCACACGTCCCGCGGGCTTGCTGCGGCCCCGGGCTGGCAGAGTCGATGCTTTTTGTGGAAGGAAATCTTTTCAAGGAACCGGAGTAAAACGCAATGTATATATGAGATATAAATACATAGAGAAGCGTAGGACAAAGATAGATAGGTATGCAGAAGTCCAGTAGATTTGCATGTCGGGGGTATGTTTGTCTCTAGGGGAGAGAGTTTAGAGCTGCGGTGGAGGGGGGGGATTGGGATGGGCAGGGGCTGGGAGCAGCCAGAGCCCCGGGGGGGGATTTGGGAATGGATAGGCACAGCTGCCCCACGGCAGGCGTGACCTGCACTGCAGCCCTGCTGCACGCAACCAGATCACCTTTTCTTTTTTATTATTCCCCCCCCCATTTTTTTTTCCGCTTTGTTCATTGTATGTGACTCACCGCTGGGCCATGATACTGAGAAGCGGGAGTGACAGGTTCTCTCCTCTGCGTGTCCGACGCACATGGGGCATGACATGGGAAAGAGACGTCACGTTGCCTCATCTCTGGTGCAATCGTTTAAAGAAAAAGCATCACCAAGCAGAAACCCTTCCCTGAAGTCCCTCTAGATGCTGCTCTCCGGTTACTCATGTGAAAGCATTTTGCTTTGCATCTGTTCTTCCCAGAAAAGCATGAGTCAGAAGGGATGAGAGGGATATGGCTAAATTTGTCCCTTGGGCTGAGGAACACGGCACCGGCTGTGCCAACCGGTCCCAGCAGCGGCTCCTCGGCAGGACGAGATGTTCTTCACAGTGTCTGTTTTTTTTTTTTAAACCTCATTAGCAGGACTTTTAGGGTCTGAAGCATAGAGGGGGTTCGTTCACCGATGGTGCCGGAGCCTGTACCGGCAAAGTGTCCGATGGCTCCCAACATGGGGGTGGCTGAATTCAGGCTGGATGCCTGCCACTCTCTGGCAGCCCATCCCCGTGCTGCCGGGGCACGAGGTAACCCTTAAAGAAAACAGGGTTTACTCCCATTTCCCCCCAAGGCTTAGTGGTGGGGTTTTTTTTTTTTATTATTTTCTCTTGCTGAATATCTTTACTCCTCTCTGCCTGTGTTTGCAGAGGAGGAGAGGCTGGGAAGCGCAGTTTGTTCCTATTAGAGGTGACTGCTGAAATCTGTTTGGGAAGCACAGGAGCCAAGTTCTGGAGGCTGAGGAAGCCGCGATGGCAACTCTTGACTTGGCAACGCCTGTGCCAGCGAGAGAAGAAACTTAGCGTTGGACTTAATTTCCATCAGTTTGCACATCCCCGTGTGGTGAGGACTGGTGCGGAGCTGCTAGTTTCTGGGAAGGGGCTGGAGGTGGGAGCCCGTTCCCCTCCCCGGGTGCCGTGTTTCCCCGTTTTCCCTATTTATATGTGTTTTGGCCTGGCAGGTTTGTGCTGTCTAAGCCTTCTGTTCCTCGTCATTTGTGTGGCGGTAGGCGTCTTGCCCAGCGATGCCGGGTGACCTCAGGACATGTGCCGACGAGCATCCCCAATCCCCAGGGCTCTGGCTGTCTTTTGATACGTGCATGGATGGACGAAGGACCGTACCTAGGGAAGGGGGTGGGCAAGA
>NW_008795485.1:1459985-1461707 GCF_000699145.1 Aptenodytes forsteri
GGGGGGGGCTCTCTGAGGGGGATCCGCTGGCTCCGGCTGCCGTCCCGCCGCCGGTTTGGCATCGCCGCTGTTTGCTGTCGTGTTGCTGTTTCAATAGGGAAAAAAATTTGAAAAGGGAAAAAGCCCGGGGACGAGGGGAGCCCGGGTGCCCCGTTTGCTGCAAGCTTGCCTCGTGCCGTGGCGAGGCGGGGGGGGTACCAACGCGGGACCGAGGGCTGTGTCTTGCTTGGGTTTTTTCAGAGAAACGAGAAGAATTTCAGCTCCAAGGGTGCTATTTTCAGCAGGAAGGATGAGGCCGGTTGCAACCCGGTGGTGGTGGTGGTGGCACAGCACAGGGGGACACTGCGGGGACAAGCTCCCCACGCTGCTACCTCGCCGGGTGCTGTCAGCCACCCGTCCTCACCGCCTTCATAAATCCTTAGGGTTTATGAAACCCTCATACGGTTTATGGAGCCCCTGGGTCCCCACAGACGGCCGGAGCAGGGCACCCTCTCCGTGGGCACATCTATACCTCTGCAACAAACAAAAGATCTCCGACCGTCGGGACTTTACTGGTGTCGTGGAGGCTGCCGGTCCCCGGCTGGGTGCCGGGGTGGGATTTGGGGCTTTCCCTGCCCCGGTGGGTGAAACGGCATCAAGGCCTGGCTCGGTGGGCAGCAGGCACGGTGGGGAAGGTGCCAGGGATGCTCGGGGCTTCTCCTGCAAAGCAATACGGACCCGCCGTGCCCCCCTGCCTCCTTTCCCCGCATACATGCAGGTGGCAAGGGGGAGAAGAGCCAGTTTCGGGGACGAGTGATGCCCGGGAGTGGCAAGCCATCCCCTCTGCCTTCCTTGGGGCAGGATTTGGGGATTACCTTTGGGCAGCGGTGTGCCAGGGGAGACTGCTGCTCCCCTTGGGCTGGGTGCCACGGCCCTTGGCCCCGTGGGGAACCTGGGTGCTGTTTTTTGGGCTCAGATGGCCCTGCAGCGAGGCAGGGGATGGTGGCGGCGCAGACCCCGGGTGCTTCCATTCCTCCGGGGCCGGGCAGAGGTCCCTCGCCGTTGTCACACTGCGTC
This sequence comes from Aptenodytes forsteri, assembly GCF_000699145.1. Taxonomy (NCBI): domain Eukaryota; kingdom Metazoa; phylum Chordata; class Aves; order Sphenisciformes; family Spheniscidae; genus Aptenodytes; species Aptenodytes forsteri. The sequence goes on from NW_008795485.1 coordinate 1,461,042, forward strand.
CCCGACCGGCTGAGGCGCAAATATAATGCCCAGGAGCTGGCCCCCTTGCAGCGGCACCGTGTCCTCCGTAGGTGTCACCTGTATTTTCCATGATATTTCTGTCTTCTTTGTCAGGGGAGGGGGGTGGTTGGGGGGGGATGTTTCTAATATCAAGCCAAGATTTGTTCAGCACCAATTCTTGATATCGAAGCAAAGCATGTTTGATGGGACTAACTTGCATTTATTAGCGGTAAATATGTAAGTGAGTATTTTATATGTTAAAAAAAAAAAAAGAAAGAAAAAGGATGTGAGGAGAAAGAGAAGGGATGAGATTTCTCGCCAGTTGATAGCTGGGCCTGGGGGGCTGCGTTGCCCCCTGCCCCAGCCGGCGGGGCTTTGGGGTATTGCTGGGGGTGGGCTGGGGGGCGGGCAGCTTTCTCCTTTCCCCATCTCCCCTGGAATCACTTACAGAAAAAAACAGGAGAAAAAAAAAAAAATTGTTTACAAAGCACACTTTCCACAGTACCGTTAACCCTCTGGATGCCAAACAGACACATAAAGAGCCGCTCCTCCCTGGACGCTGTGGGACGAAGGGGCGGTTGTGGCGACAGCATCGTCCTGCTTCCCTCGGTTTCTTTTTTTTTTCGTACATGCAACCCCGCTTCCTCCGTCGCCGCAGCCACGCTC
>NW_008795485.1:1461792-1467551 GCF_000699145.1 Aptenodytes forsteri
GCGGTGGGAAGAGCCGCGTGGGAAAGCGCCTGTCTCCGTTCGGGGAGTTTTCAGCTCCGTGGGAGATGCTGGCACCCACTCCCTGCCCTCCCACATGCACTTTAAGGCCAAACTTCTCTTTTTCACCCCCCTTCCCCCCGCCCCCCCTCCGTGGGGCCAGCAGAGAGCAGGCAAGGGATGCTCCCGCAGCCCTGGGGGGGATGCAGGACCTTCCGTACGGCTGTGCGGGCTCCGGTCCCTTTGCGTTTCCCTCGTGGGAAAGCCCTATAGAAATCCTCCTGGAAACACCTACGTTGCCGTAGGTTTCTCGAGCCATCCTTTGGGCATTTGGAGGTCGCACCCCTGCGCCAGCTCCCTGGGGAGCATCCCTGGATCCCCAAGGGAGCATCCCTGGCTCTCCCGGGGAGCCCAGACTTTTTAATCCCCTTTGATAGGTTTGTAGAGTCTCTGAACCCTTGTAGACCTCCACAGGTAGCTCTTGATTTAATTCCCTCCTAACTCCATAGCGCTTTCCCCTAAGGCAGGATTTTCTTCCGGACCCAACAGGTCTCTGGTTGCATGGGACAACTTTTTCCTCTTTTTAAGAAGAACTTCTTGCCTATGGATATAAAGACTAGACCATTCAACCTCATTGCCATTTCTTGAATGTCGAGTATTACGATGTATAACACACGTTAGGGTGCTCTTTGGTGCTGTTTCAATGGTAACCAGTGGAACTGACTTTTTTTAATAACAATAACAATAAAGGAAACTTTAGTACTGCTGGTTCCATACCGTTTGTCATCGTGACTCTTTTTTTTTTCCTCTTTTTGTTGTTGTTTTTTTTTTAATTTTTACTAAAAAGTGAGTAGCGATCAGCTGCTGAATCTCTGTGGTGTTGATTTTACTGACTTGTGCACTGCAAACCGTTGGCCGCTGCCTGGCTGGGCAGCGTGGGCGGCTGCTGCGAGCCGGGCGGGCTGTGTGACAGGTTAGTGGGAGTTGGGTTCGAGTCGCTTCGTTTTTTAAATTGCACACAGCAAAAATAGCATTTGATGGGAGCCCAGACGGCAACTAGAGGGTTAATTTTTGAACTTCAGGTATGTTCCTCAAAAGAAGAAAATGAAAATAAAATAAAAAAAAAAAATAAAAATAAGAGAAACAAAACACTATTTTTTCAGTAAGCTTTTTTTTTCTGTAAACGATTTACAAATAAATCTGACATGATGGTGCTGTACCAAAGCCTTATACAAAACTTACTCTGCGCTCTATATAATCTCTCTGTATCTGTATTGTTGCTCTCGGCCTCCGTGCTCGCGAAGGCCTGTAAAATGCCAGCAGGAGGGACCGGCGCGGTGCCCGCCACGGGCATCCCCGGGAATGGCCGGGTTCCTGCCCGGAGCCGGTGCGGGACCGCGGGGAGGGGAAGCCAAACTTCAGCGTCGCTCCCCAGGTGTGCGATGAGGGGCACAAGTTGGGGGTCCCTCACCCCAAACTCTCTTTCCGACTGGGTGCTAGCCTGTCCTCGGCAGGTAACCGAGACCTCGCCGGGAGCGCTGCCCGCTCCTCCCGGCCCCCCCACTGCAGGCAGCGGCTGGGCAAACTCGGAGCTGGTCTCTAAGGGGATAATGACCCGCTGAGCCCCCTCAGCCGGGGGGGGTGGTTTTTTTTTTACATCTTCCAGCTCAGCCCGACCTACACGGTGCTTGGCCAAGGCAGACCTCTCCTGCCTCTCGCCCTGTGAGCCCTGTCCCTGCTTTTGCCCATCCTCCCTGGGGACGGCCGGGAGCTGGGTCTGCTTTGATAGCTCTAAGCAATAATCCCATTCTGCCGAGAAAGTTGGGTCCCTTTGGCTCTTGGACTATTGTCAGTTAACGAGTTAAATGCTAATAAGCCAACAAAAATTGGAAGAAATGAGAGTTTGAAGCCCTGCCTTACTGGGAGTAGCTGGTCCCTCGGTCTCTGCCTGTTGGGATTTTTAAGGCCTGCTGAGTACTTAACAAGTTATCGCCGGTAACATTGCATGTTCATAGATTGACTTTTTGGTTTTTTATTTTAATGTACCCACTATAAGAAATTCTGGCAGTGTTGCAATGTTACGTACAACTAGCCATGCTGTAGGAGAATGATGGGTTTTGGAATCGATTAACTTGCTCCTCATGTAACATTACCCTGCTTCAGAAATGTTTTGTATTTTGATATAAATAAACATTTGCTAAAAAAAAAAAAAAAAGACTTGTTGGGTTTTTTGATTTGGGTTGGGGGGCTGTGGGGAGGAGGTGGGCTGCCCCGGGGATGTTTGCGGAGAGGATGCTTCTCCCTTGGGATGTGTGAAGATGCTGGGCTTTTCTTTGCCCTGAGCATGCCGTGGGGTGTAAGGGGGAACGCCCTTACATTGGGGTGCCCCAAGGCACGTCCTCCCATCGGGTCTCCGTGAGCTATGCAGCCACCCGGGACTTCTTGCAGGGTCTCTCCAGCCTTCAGTAATACTTGTTGCTCTCCCCTGTCCCATTCAGCCACGCTCGCAGGAGGGTTTACAAAAAAGCCTGCGTGAGCTGCGCCCCGCGTCCCCCTGCCCTGTAGCCCGGTGCCACGGTCTTGGCTCCCGTGGGTGCCCTGAATTGGGATTTGCTCCCTTGGGATTTGCTCCCTGTAGCTCCCTTGTCCCCGTTGCTCTGGGAACCCTGTGCTGGAACGCGGGTGCTGCGGCGCCGGTTCCGGTTCTGACCCAATAATGTGCCGGGCTTGGGGCGTTGGCGGTGCCACCGACGGGCACCCAGGATGATCATTTCCACGTGGCTGATGTATATCACGGCACGGAAAGGCATCGGCGCTCCCTTCCTCTCTGCTGGCACCCCGGTAAGCGGTGGGGCGGGGAAGGGGCTTCGCTGACGGCGCTGAGGGCTTTGTGGCAGGTTCCCCCCCCCCCCCCCCCCCGGGCGCTGGCCAGGGCTGGGGGGGTCAGTGGCTGCCTCTCTTCCAGGGTATCCCTGCAGTGGAGGTGGGAACGGTCTCACTGATGGAGCGGTGGCTGCATAAGGTGAGGCTGAGGCGTGCGAATGCCGATGCCCAACCAGGGGAGCCCAGGATTTAAATCCAGGGAGGTTTTCCTATGATTTCATGCAAAGGCAGCGTTGGGGGTCAGGATGCAACACATGGTCCTCCCGCCGGGGGTGCCTGTGGTTGATGGCGGCTTTGCTGCCTTTGCAGGTTGAAGACGGGACCTCCAGGTTCTTCAGGTGGATGCTGGCTGGCGCGGCGGCGCAGCGGGCAGAGTCTGCATCGGCTCCTCCAGCATGCCTGGCAGCGAGCAGGCTGGACCCACAGGTTGGGATCCGTGGGCTGAGCGTGGCCGTGCCCCACGGAGGTGTCTGGGAGCTCGGCAAGGTGCAGCTGGGAGGTGCTGGGGATGGAGGGAGTCCTAGGGGCTCCTTTGAGATTAAACACTCCCTCGGATGAGAAACCTTCCCATTTGCACCCTTGGAGGCACCCAGCTTCGGCCACCCTGTGTCCGTGCCATGCACTGGGTCTGTCTGGCACGTGCTCCTCGTGCCAAGGCCCTGAACACCTCGTCCCCCTCTGCTTTTGGCAGGATGATGGGGCCGTCGTTGCGTGCCCGCTGGGACGGTCACTCAGCCACTCCTTCCTGGAGGACAGGACCACAATCCAGCTCTTGAGGCGGAGGTAAAGCCCCATGGTGCCCACCAGGACCGGCTGGGGATGGGGTAGGACGTGCCCCTGCACCGGGCTGGGGAGCTCAGCGGCGTGCCCCTGCACCGGACTGGGGAGCTCGGCGGTGGTGGCTGCAGTGCCTGAGGGGACCGGCGTGGTTCTTGCAGCCAAACCCAGGTCTGCTGTGTGCTGAGCGTGTCAGAGGACGAGGTGGCACAGGAAGGGCTGGAGCAAATGGAAAACCGGTGAGTTGCCCCCTGCACAGACTTTGGGGGGCTGCCACGTTCCCCGGGGCTCCCCTCGCCCAGACACCCCGCATGCTCTGGCGTGCCGGCCCTCGGCAGGTTGAAGCCCAGGCTCCCGTTCACCCTGCTCCCAGGAGTTAAAGCCCGTGGGCTTCAAACCCCCATCCCCTGCAAGGAGAAAGGGCCGGTTGACCCTGGTGGAAAGCCAGCCCTTTCACCGCCTGTCCGGGGCAGGGGTTCCCGCGCACCCCCCTAACCTCAGCTTGCTGCAGCATGTCCCGGCTGGTGCTCCAAGCCAAGCCGGACACCAAGCCGGACACCGAGCCGGACACCAATGCCCAGGTCCTGCTTTCAAGCGAAGACTAGGAGGTAAGAGAGCCCCAACACCGTCCGATGGGGGCAAGGCAGGGCAGTGAGCCAGGTCCCTTGCTGTCTCCCCTGAGACCAGGGATCCTGCCCCATCCACTGCTGCATCTTCCCTTTCTCGCCCCGCTCTTTTATCCAGGCTGACCCGCTCTCCGCTCCCCTTTGAAGTTTTTTGCCCCCTTTTTGGTGCTGATTCGTCTGGAGGCAGCTCCCCTGCTGATAAAGGCTGTGTACACCATTGGAGCGTGTGCCTCGTCCAGGACTGCGTGGTGTGCAGTGTGCGGTGCCGCACCGTCCCCAGCCTTGCCGGCGGCCGTGCCACGAGGTGGCAGTGCTGGCTCAGCAGCTCCCGGCGCTGGCGGAGGCAAGGTGGCAGGGAGAAGAGGCCTCCTTGACCACCTCCAGCATCTCTGCCCTCTGGGTATCCCCCTGTGGGACCGGGATCAAGGGGCTGCTTCTGTCCGTCCGTCTGTCCGCCCCCTTTCCCTTGAGCCATCCCTGCTGCCCCCCGGGATCCCCGCTGGGTCCCCCCCAGCCTCCCTGCAATGACAGCTTTTAGGGGCTGGCTGCTCTGCGGGAAGGTGTGCTGCCCTCGCACCCCTCGGTGTGTTGGGGATGCAGCTCGGGGCGGTGCAGCATCTTTGGGTACCAGCTCCGGGGCTTCCCAGTTAAAGCCCCTCAGTGAGCAAGGATGCAGAGGAAGGCCACTTCCACATCCCTCGCCAGTCGCTTTTCTCCACACACAGCTCCCCAAAACTGGGTGTCGAGGGCAGCCCCTTGCCTTTCCCGGCTTGCCCCGGGTATTCCCACGCGGACCCTGCACGTCTGCACTCTGCCGGTGCAGAGGCCAGGGACGCTCCTGCCGCGGGTGCCACAACACCCTGCACCCCAGCAAGGGTGGGCAGAGCCCGGCTGCCGCCCCTCGCCAGCCTGCCCAGCCGGAGGCTGCTCGGGAGTCGTTAAGGTGCTCCAATCCAGCTTTGCTCCATGCTTGATGAAGCCCTGTGGGAAGGAGGAGAGATGAGGTGGGGGGCCAGCCCCCCTCGGCCAGATCCTGCATTACAGGGGGAACTGATTCGTGCTGCATTGGAGAGAAACGAGTGGGCAAATACAAGGTTGTTGGGCTGTGACCGAGGCATTTGTGTAGCTAAATGATGCTGCAGGAGCTCATCAAGGGGTGTGCGGGTCACGGGCTGGAGGGGCAGAGTGTCGCGGGGATGAGGGATGCTCGCTGGGGTGGGGAGCAGAAGAGTGCTGGCGTGCACGGCAGCCCTGAACCCCCGGTACCCCCGGCACCCCCGGCGTAGGTGGGCAGGCCGCGGGGGGGGAGCAGAAGAGTGCTGGCGTGCGCGGCAGCCCTGAACCCCCGGTACCCCCGGCACCCCCGGCGGCAGCTCAGCTGTGCTGATGGGGCTGGGGTGGGGGGGTCACGCAGGTGTCAGGTGTCAGGGCTTTTAAGCTCCGCAGGGAGAGCTGGGACTTCCTGGGGCTGGTTTT
>NW_008795485.1:1469004-1470675 GCF_000699145.1 Aptenodytes forsteri
GAGTGCCGCCATGCACGGCAGCCCTGAGCCCCCGGTACCCCCGGCACCCCCGGCGTAGGTGGGCGGCTCAGCTGTGCTGATGGGGCTGGGGTGGGGGGTCACGCAGGTGTCCCTTGGCAGGGCTTTTAAGCTCCGCAGGGAGAGCTGGGACTTCCTGGGGCTGGTTTGGGCTCTCCCCAAGGGCGCAGGAGCCGAGAGGAAGGCTTGGGCTGCGATCACCAACAAGCCAAGGCGTTTCCAGTGTTTTGAACATCCCCAGGTAACAAATTTGTTACACCTTCCGTTCCCCAGAGCCAGGCAGCATCCTCCTCCTGTGGGGCTCTGGGTCTGGTCCCTGGGTCTTTCCTGGCCCTGGTGGGGGCCAAACGTCTGCTGCCAGGGTGGGTGATGCTGGCAGGGAGAAAGGAGGTTGCAGCAAGGCAAGGGGATGTACCTCCCACCCCAGGGGGGAAGCACCCTGCCCATCGCAGGTAGGTCTGGCTGGAGACACAGTTACTGCCTATCAGTGAATTATTGATTGGAGTTACCGCTACAGCTCTGACACCATTACTGGCTTTGACTTCATGTTTAAATCATCACTCCAATAGCTCTGAAAGATGCAATCTTTTATTTAAAATGCACTCGGTGGCTCTTTCTGATCCCCTGGCTCGGGTGTGCTGCTGGCGGGGGACTGGGGAGGGGTAGCTCGAAGCAGCACAGCAGGGGAGGGGAGGGAGTGGTGGGTGCACCGCTGTGGGAGCTTGATCCCTGCAAGAGGGGATTCAGGGATGCTCAAGGTTGCTTGTGGCTGATGTCCCTTCCCTGGGAGCTGTGCAAACAGGCAGGGGCTGGGTGCTGGGGAGCCATGCTGTGTTTGGGAGGGGGTGGCTCTGAGCCAAGCATCCAGGCAGGCTCCGAGGGGCCCTGCCCTGCTCAACCCCAGCTTTCCTTGTCTGAGCTCGCAGGGCAGCTGGGGCTTCGTGGTCTGCATCAGGGGCTGGGGCTGTCTCCCCGTGCCTTGCTTCTCCTCACTGGGAAATGGGAGTTGCATGGTGCCCAGAACAGCATGGGGCAAGGCTGGGTAGTGGGTGAGGGAGGTCCCTTGCAGCCTGGACAGGCAGCTTTGCGCTGGATTTCTGCATCAGGTGCTAGCTGTGCCTTCGCTGCCAGCTCTCTTGCTCCAAGAGAGGTTGTGCAAGACGCAGCAGGGATGGTGATCTTAGCTGACCAAGAGCCGTGGCCCCTTTCCCTCTTCCATCTCACTCTGGCCCCACCAGAACACAGGAGCCTCTCCTTCACCGAGGGTGGGGGAAAACAAACTTTCATTTTTCACGCTTGAGATCAGGTGAAAGACTGCAGATACCTGGGGAGGGGAAGAGCTGCAGAGGCTGTGCCATCCCCTCAGTATTGCTCCTGCCCTCGGCTTCACCTTCAGCTCTAGCCCTGCATCCCTGCAGCTGATGGAGCAAGCAGTGAGCATCTCTGGTGCTGTGGGCCCCCAGCCTGTCCCCATTTTGCTCTCCTACACAACCCCCAGTCATTGCTGTCCCTGTTCCTTGTGCCTCCCCGGCTCCCTGCCCAGGAGATGCCAGATGCTGCCCCTGCCCTGTGCCTTGATGGCTCCTCTCCGCTGTGACCTGGCTCTGGGACGTGCAGGGCAGCCGCTGCTGCTCCGGGGCTGCAGGTTTGGGG
>NW_008795485.1:1471096-1481631 GCF_000699145.1 Aptenodytes forsteri
CTCCGGGGCTGCAGGTTTGGGGCGGCACAGCAATGGGGGTAGCAGCCTCTCAGGCTGAAATTCACCCCATGCCAAGCTGTGGGGCTCTTTGGGACGCCCCACGCCGTCCCCTGCCTGGGAGGCAGGCAGGCGGCTGCTGTGCTCACCCCGGCAGGACGGCAGGGCTGTCTGCAGCCTGCTGTCGAGGCAGTCCCCGTTGCGGTTTTTATCAGCATTACCATCCAATATCCCCTGGCAGCTTTGTCTTTGCTTTACATTTATCAATATTACCAGCTGATCCTCCGGTCCCCCTCTGCGGGTTTATTAATATTGCCCTCTGATCTGCGGGAAGCAGCCACGCTTTATATTCCAGCCCCATCCCCAGCTCCTCCAAGCCCCGACGCCATGTTTAATTAGATTTTCTCCTTGGCTCAGGCAAACACAAATTGAGCTCCTGGTATCTCTCTCCTGCGCTGGAGCTGGTGCCTGGCCGAGGCGGACGGCATCCTCCATTGCATTAATATGCCGATGCTGTCCGGGGCTGGTGCACATCTCGGGACGGTGCCGTTTGTGGGGCCTTGCCCGTGGGAGGTTATTATTTTTAATCCCCGTCCCCGTTTCGTGTGGATGGCATTTAACCTGGCAGGGAAATACCTTTGCCCATGGGGTTCAGGGTGGCCGGGTTGAGGGCTGCTGATGAGGAAGCAGCCCAGGGTCCCTTTACCAGAAATCAGAAGCCGAGCTCGGGGCAGATGCTGCCGAACCCTCTCCCATTGCATTACCCCCTTCCCGCTGCTCTTGGGCCATTAATGTCACTTCTCGAGGGGTCCTTCTGGGTTTGGTTTTCTCCAAGTCAGCTGCCGGGCAGGGCGCTGGGGACCGGCACTGGCCTCTCCTGCTGCTCGGTGGCGGCGTTTCCAGATCAGAGGGAAGGAAAATTGTTCATTCAAAGTTTGGTGGTTCCCCCAGGCATGAAGGGAAGCGCTGATTGTTCTCCAGCTATCTCAAGTCTTTTGCCAATTTCCAGAATTAAAAATTTTCCCTGTGTCTTGCAGATATATTTGGTGTTCGTACTTTGATTCCCAGCCTTGCTGTCCAGCAGATGTTTGATTTTCTTTTTATTATTATTTTTCTATTGACCCCACCCTGGGTTTGTCCTCCTGCCACGGTCTCGCCCTCTGTGTGTTTCTCCTAGGGAATACAGCATGGAATTTGCTCAAGGGATACTTGCGTGGATGCTCGTACAGGGACCAGAAACCCCTCCCGGGGCTGGATCTGCCCTTCTCGGCCAACCTGGGATTTCATGGGGCAAAGACCTTTTTAAACCATCGTCCCCCCCCCGAGCCTGGCAGCTCGCAGCCCTTCCCGCCGCGCAGCCCGCTGTGCCGCTGGGGTGTGGGATCCGCTCCCTGGGGCTTTATTGCTTCTCCTCTCCCAGCTGCTGCCTGAGGAGTGTGTTTGCCTGAGTCAATAGAAAGCTAATTAAGCTATTTATCTGGGAAAGGCAGCCACTCCTGGTAAGCACTGCTGTCAGGATGAAGGAGGAATGGGCACAGTGGCGAACTGGGGAAGGCGAGGGTGAGGGAAGGCTGTTGACAGCCCTCGGGAGGGGGGGAAATATCTCTGCTGGGAGCAGCCCCAGGGCTGAGCGAGGCGGGTACCGTCTGCAGCATCCCCAGCGGGCCCGCTGCCAAGCCCTGGGCAGCCTCCCCGACTTCCACGCGTTGCCTGAAACAACTCCTTGATGATGCTAAGATGACTAATAAAGTACTTTTCCATCTGAGAAGCTGGTGTCGTTTTATATTAACGCCTGTCACACCCGGCCATAACGAAGGACGGCATTTCCTCCCGGGCGAGCAGAGCTGGACCATGGCTCGGTGCCACCCTGCCCAGGGAACCCGGACCCTTCCCTGCCCCCAAACTCTCCTCTCTGGGCATGCCAGGCTTGCAGTTTGCAGCGCAGAGCTCTCTACTGAAGCAGGCTGCACTCTAACTTTAAATTGACTTTTCTTAGCAAAGCCCTGGGAGGTTTTTCTGAGGCTTGCAGTCTATTCTTTGGGGCTTTTATAAGCCTTTAGTAGCTTAAGATGCAACTAAGTTTGCCCTAATCTCTCATAAAAGCATATAGGTTTTTTGCCTTTCCGCTGCGACAAGGTCTTAGCCCGGCGCTTTCCTTCACTGTTGTGTTTGTCTGAAAGATCGGAAGGAAATGCCTCTGAAATCCTCCTTTTTAAACCCCCAGATCCTCAGATCAAACCCACCAGTGGTGGCTGGGGGAGGAGATGGGCTCCTTGGGACAGGGGTGATGTCTAATGGAGGATGTTGTCTTGTCCCTGATGCGGTGGCACAAACCCCCCTGGTTTCACGAGCACGCAGCACCTGTGAAGATCTTTTGCTGGATCATCCCTGAACCTTCCATTCATCCGGAGTGAGGGGGACAGTGTAAAAATTTGGGGAAAAAAGGTGTTTCTCCAGAAAAATGGCAGTAACCCCACAGTGAGAGGGCCTGGGGGGCTGCGCAGCTCATCTCTGCCCCCCTCTGCTTGGTGCCCAGCGTTGTGCTACGGGCGAGTTGGCTGATGGACTGCGTAGCATTAGACACGCGCACGTAGGTTTTTATCAATTGTTTTGTAAGCGCGTCTCCAATTCTGGCTGAGGTTTATTCTCAGAGACATCAATGGAAATAGCTTTTGAGGGGTGGAAATAAAGCGCTGCCTTGCAGATTTGGAAAAGGGTGGTGGCTGAGCAGGAGACGTCCGTGCTCGGCCGTGGGGCTGGCAGGCTTTTACTCCTCAGAGAGCGATTTTCGTGGGCACTTGTGGGCTGAGCCGTGCCTCGGTCTCCAGCCTCTTCCAGACCTTGGGTTGCTCCCGGGTTAGTCTCTGGTGGGGTCCCATGGTCTGTGATCGCTTCGGACCCCAAAAGGAGGATTTCTGCAGCCAGGGCAGCCTGTGTGGGAATGGGCATCGCGCTGGACGTGCCCCTGTCAACACGTCAGGGTGTGGAGCTGTTTGTGAGCCAGACCCAAACCCCCAGGGGCTTGTGGGGTGACACCAGGGGTGGGAGCAGGGGCAGGCTGAATGCAAACAGGGGGAAAGAATATTTTCTCCCCCCACACCCCTAAAACGATGTGGGTTGCAGCTCAGCGGGAAGCAATGGATCGCAGCCACTGGAGCCGAACCTGCAAACCAGCCCCTTGCCCGAGCGACATCTCTGCACCCCAGCACCGCGCACGAGGGGGGCTCGGCGCCGCTCACCGTTTCGGCACAGCCACGTTTGCCGCCTCCTGCCCTTGACGTGGCGGCTGCCGGCAAGGAGGGACCCGGGCCCGTCTGGGCCAGCCTGGCGGGACCTGCGCCATTTGCATATTAGTGGCGAGTTTATGAATTATGCAGCCACCACGGCACGTCCAGAGGAATCGGCTGCAACTTGCAAGTGCTGAAAAGCATATTTATCTTCATGTCTTATTGATTTATTTTCCTCTCCCGTTTTTCAAGCTCGGGCAGCTGCAGTGAGGAAGGGAAAACAGCCCAGGCGGCTGGGAGGCTGCTGCAGTCGGACAGTGTGTGTCCGTCCCCCCGCCCCGAAGCGGTCCCTTTAGGTTTCTCCACTTGCAGGCTGAAACCACAAAGCTGAGCACTGTTTTATAGAGACCAACGTCTTCTGAGTACTCTGACGCTTGTTTTGGCGAAGCAGGAGCCTGGGAATATTGCAAAGACAGGGGGGAATAATTTTTGGTGACAGCAAGGATGCTCGTGAAGGGTGTCCTGGACCGCAGGGCGATGAGCGGGATGGTGACTGCAGGCTGCTGGGTCTTCACGTGCGTGAGAGCGTCACAGCCCCAGGACGCAGGAGAGCGATCCGCAGCTGGTTTGGGGAGCTGGGGTCTGCCCCGGTTTGCGAGCCTCAGGCAGGCTCATCGCCACCGCGTTTGGACCGAGGGGAGATGCCCGGCACGGGTCTGTGTTCCACTGCAGAGGAACCAGAGCCCTTTCCTGCTCGGCTGGAGGGGGTCCCGCTCCCCGCTTTCCCGGCAGCTTGCTGTGAGAGCCGGTCCTCTGTGGGTAGCACTGCCAGCTCCTAAACAGGAGCCAGGCTGTGAGGAGACGTCAGCACGTTCGTCCTCATCCGGGTAGAAGTGCAACCATCCATTATTGCGTTTTCTCTGTTGTCTCTTTGTCCATCCATCTACCCTTTCCACTCATTAACTCCACCATCTGCTCCTTCATTTATCTACTATCCCCATCAGTAATTCGTCCCCTGCCCGTGCCTTCCCCCTCCCTCCACGCATGGGAGAAGTACACACGGGTCCCCTCCTCAGCCCAGACCCCCAGGGCCATGACCCCATTTTGAGCTTGAAATTCAGGGCTCCATCCAGGAGGGAAGCTCCCAAGTCCCTTGGGGCTTTATTTTACCTTTTATGATGGCTCCGAAATGCTCAGGAACCTGGGAAGGGAACGGGACCCTCTCCATCCCTGGGCGGCAGGCTGTGGGTACCACTCACATCCACACCCCGCCTGCCTCCTCCGGCATCTTTCGAACCGTCCCCGGCTCGCAGCCCTCCCGGCTCTGCCCTTCTCCCCCTGGCAGGAAAGGTTAGCTGAGATCACACAGCCAGCCAGCTGCCCAAATTCCTGCTCCCTGGGGCTAATTATGGAACAACATTAGATAAAAGTCAACATATGTTGTAAAAGGCACTATGTATCACTGCCTGACAGTTCCTAACAATGTGCTCATGTAACAGCTGTCAGACTGCAATGCTCGAAAATGAGTAATATGTTGATTTATGGATATCAGATCTGCCCTTACGTTCACCAACAGCAACACGCGAAGCCCGTGCAGCAGCGCCCGTTTCGCAGAGGTAGCGAGGACGGGCTGTTTCCTAAAGCTGCGGCGCGAGATGGGAGCGGCTCGGCCTCCCGCTTTCTCCAGTGATGCTTAATTTCCAGATGTGCCTGTGTGTGCGTGGCTGCTCGTACGCAGAGCTGTCGCTTCTTCTGCATGGTGCAACCGGCAGCGGGAGGAACCGGCCCCCCTCCCTGGGCTCAGATAGGACTGAAGTTCATTTCCATGCTAACTGAAAAATTTTGTTTCAAATGCAATCACTAAATATGTGCCAGCCCCATGAAGCCCTCTTCCCCCCCCCCTTCCCCTCCCTGTTTCAGGGCTCTGGATGCTCAGACCTCTTTGCTTTGATTAAACTAAGCGCCGGACCGTTTTGAAGCACTGGAGTCAGGAAAGCTTTTGGCACCAACTCGCAGCCCCAAATCCCCCCCCCCGGCAGATGCGGTGCCGTCCCTGCAGCCGGGGCGACCTGGCAGGATGCGCCCAGGCTCCGACCGCGCTCCCTGTGGGGCCGGCAGCCCCGTCCAAATGCTTGGACCCGAGAGCAGAGGCTGCACCGGGATCGCTTATGGCTGGTGGCACTCTTGTGTGTTCACCTCCTGCGGAAAAGAAAATACTGCTTCTCTGTCCCCTTATGAAACCCTTGAACTGCGAGCCCAGTGCTGCGGCGATGCCCCAGACCACGTCCCTTTATTCTCTGTGGCCCCAAAGGCTCTGTATTTTGGAGTAAAATAGAGTGGGATTAGGGCTTGGGCAAACTTTGCAGCGTGGGAGGTACGGTGAGCCGACAGAGTGGGGCAAATCTCCCCAAATCCTGCCCCCCGCTGCTCTCCTCCAGCCTTTGGGGTGAGGCTCTGCGTTTTTACCGTCCTCTCCCCAACTAGGATCTGGGGGGGCCTGAATCAGCGACGTTCCCATTGCAGCAAAAGGCAGACACCCAGTCCAGCTGCTGGCAGAGGCGGGTTAGTGGTTCACGCTAATCAGCTTCGATGGGGAACAGGGGGGAGAAAATCCTCCTGCCTTTATTAGGCACGGTCCGAGTGATGCCCTTAGGTATGGTGCTGTGTGTGGGGTCCTGTTTCTTGCTGCTGTGGTGCTTCTGCTTGGATCTGCGGTGCTTTGGCTCCTATCTGGCAAGGAAGAGCTTTTGGGAAGTGTTTCTTTGCTGGGCAGAGCTGGGCTCGGGTGGGGCTGCTGGGGAGGCAGGAGGGATGCGGCGTGTCCTGCGCTGGAGAGGCTGCTGCGCTGCTGGCTCCTGCTCAGCATCACAAAATAGCCCCCAAACTCATGTAATTTAAAATATACATATGTATTTGTTTTTCCTCCTTGTTTTTAGCAAACCTTAAGGCTTGGGAATGGGGCGGGACTAGGTGGTTTGGGTGAAAGCTGGGTTTTGCTCCCCTGTGGGTGGCTGTGGGAGGGGGGTGTCAGGGCAGCCCCGGGGCTGCCGTGGGCAACGCGGCTGGGGATGCAGCGTGACTCGGGTGCGGGCTTTAAACAGCTCTGCCTGTTGGGAAGGCAGTGGATCCAAAATTAATTTGAGGTGGGGATGTGTTTTCAGTTCTTAATATCCAGAGACATCACTTTTTCTTTGCTCTTCCAAAATGGTGATTTCTAGCAGGATTTGCATCACCCTCTTTAATTTATTCCAACTCACAAGACGTGTTTTCTTGTATGTGCATGCTGGTTTTCCATCCTTTGCATGTGGCTGTCTTCATGGTTTGTGACAAATGTGAATAAAGATATGAGCCACACTTGCTTTGACTCTTTCTTTGGGTGCTGGAGTCTCATAACCTGTAACAACGCTGCTAAGTTTCACATGCTGCAGGGGAATGTGTAAATCCCAGTAAAACTGCTCATTTCATTGAGGTTTGAAAATATAATGAAACCAGTTATGTCACTTCATAAAAAGTAATAAAAAAGAAGGTTAATGTCCTTCCTCAACTAGCAGCCTGTATTTTTTAATCTGCAAAACAATAATGGAAAACTCCATTTATGGAGCTGCTGAGGGGGTTGGGCTGAGCCTTCACAAAACCTCACATAAGACTAAATAAACTAAGGCTCCACCACAATTTGCTCTTTATAGACTGATATTTACCAGCCTAGCAACTACTCTACTTTCTAAGTGAATATATTTCTTTTTTTCTAATACATATTCATTATTTACGAACTTGTTTCCACTCTCAAATTTTTGCTGCTTTGTGTGATTTCTCGTGGGAATTCTTTTAATATGCAGATTTCTTAGAAAATATTTTATATATAGGTATTTTGGCTGTGTAATTATCTGATTGTATTGTGTTTAATTCCAAATATAACTTTTAAATTCCCCGAGCAAAGAATCTATTTTGGGTTTTCCCCTCCTGTGGAGGCTGTATTAACCACAGCTGTGGTGGTTAATGTGGGCTGAGACCTGCATGCTGTGCTGACACCCCCTGGGAAGCTGGAGGTGAGAGCTGATGACTTCTCGCAGGGGGTGCTAGGAGGGCTGTTAGCTGCCTGGCACTGCAGGAGGGCTCGGCTCCCGCATCCCTCTTGGGATGAATGATGGTTTGGGGGAGCAGCGAGAAAGCCAATGGGGAATGCATCCACAACCTCCCCAGGCAGGGCAAATAAACCCAGCCCCGTGCCTGCAAACGTCCAGTGGGAGGTGAGCTGAGGGAAGCCTGAAGATGAACAGTCCTAGCTCAAGCCTGACGTAGAAAACAACCCTCCTGCACGTTTTAGAGAAGATTTGCACAGCAAAAGCCATCCCTAATGCATTAGGAGAGGTTGCATTAAACCCCTGGGGCTGCTGCATGCAGCGTATCTGCTTGCCCCTTCATGTAGCAACTGCAGAGAGCAGAGGGATGCTGAGCGGTGCTGGAGTGACGTGCTCACAGCTGTCAGGGGAAGGAAACGCGTAAGACAGATACGGCTTGGTGTGTGTGTCTG
Organism: Aptenodytes forsteri; assembly: GCF_000699145.1. NCBI lineage: Eukaryota > Metazoa > Chordata > Aves > Sphenisciformes > Spheniscidae > Aptenodytes > Aptenodytes forsteri. The sequence continues at coordinate 1,478,852 of NW_008795485.1, forward strand.
GCAGAGCATCCCCTCAGATGTGTGAGGGATGACTTAAAAGCACATCGCCACGGGTTAGCTGTATTTGTTCCCCAAGCGTAGATTTAGCTCCTGAATTACTACAGCTAATTCCAGCCTGCGAAAATACTTGAAACTATGACCAAAGCCGAGTCCGTGAGGTCTGAGCCACCACCTTTTCCAACACCAGGCTTTTGTGCTGCATCAATGAGAGGAGATAGGAAAGCAGCTCCAGGCTGATTCCCTTGCCCCGAGGGAAAAATGAAACTCTGAGAGTCTCTGCCTTGCCCCTCTTTGATGCTCCTCTGATGGGGAACGTGAACTGGTGACCACTGGAGGAGCGAGAAGCTTTCTTCTCCAGCGAGGCATTCACAAACCGTGGCAAAAACAAGCACACGTTAATGGGCTTTGGACACCGAGCAAGCGATTCATCAGGGCCGGACCAAAAGCCCCATGGCATTTGTAATGCAAATCACCCAGCCATGCCTTAATCATTACCACCGGGAGACAATTAGGGTTAAAATATAGATTTCTCCACAACAAGGGCAAACAATAGAGAAATAAAAAGAAGAAAGGCTTGATAGGATTCATTTATATCAGCCTATTGCTTGGAGGCTTAGGATGACTGTTAGGGGCTTGAGCTGGGCTGCTTCTGCTGGGAAAACGTACTCAAGCCAGTATTTCTGCCCCAATATAGGGGCTAGTTTTAGGAGAAAAGTGGGGTTTGGGTGGGCTCCCCCATCTCGGGGGTCAGGGCTGGCTGTTCCTGCAGACATCCCCCTCCTGGGGGAGCCCCTCTGGCATGAGAGCCCAGCAGTAAAATGGGTTAGAAACAGGGAAATGAATCAGCTGTTCTGGAATCTGATAGAAAGTGCGAAATAAAGGACGAAGGAGGTGAAGAGCAAATGGCCTTTTTTGCATTTTTATGATCTTGTGGGTTTTATGGTCAAGGTAAACTTAATAACATGGGACAAGAGCCTTACTCAGCACGGCCCTGAGGTTATGCGGGGAGCGAGAGCAAGGAGGAAGGGGCTGGGGAGAGCACACGGGGGCATGGAGGGGTGCTGCCGGGACCCCCAGGAGCCAGGCTGCCCTTCTCCTTTCGCCCCCCTTGCTTTTCTGCAGGGTTTTATCCACATCAGTCCCCCAGACTGTCTGAAACTTCATGAAACGCTTTTCTTTTTTTTCCACATTTTTTTAGCCTTGGAGAGAGGAGGAGGAGGAGGAAAAAAAAAAAAGAAGAAAGGAAAAAAGGGGCTGATTGCACACGTTATTCCTAATCACATTCCCCTGCGGCATCTCCTTCTCACCCAGCTGTCCTGCCTCAGCACCATCACCCAGAGCGAGAGGGTGGGAATGATGCAGCCAGGCTGTATCCCCATCGACCCCTGCCACCCACACGATTATTTTCCCTGCCTTTCGCCTTCCTTTTGCTCTCTGCTTTTCCCAAAATAAGGGCAATGGGCGAGGAAGGGGAAGCAGTGTGTCCTGCCCAGCTCTGCCCATCCTCTGTACCTCGCAATGCCCTTCCCAAGCCCAAACGCAGTGGCCAGAGCCACCGCTATAACTTTGTGTAATACTTACCAAGATTGCATTTAAGACTCTCCCTGTGGGGAAAAAACAACAACAGTGCTCTAATCTTTAATTAGAGAGTTAATTAGCCTCAGTAGCTATGTACTGCATTGTGAGGGGGTGGTTGGACATGGGATGAAGCTGTTTTGTGGGTGTAATAAAGGACAAAGACCTTTCTTTTTGCTGATGCTGGCTTTTATTTTTTTCTTCTTCTTTTTGAGTTCCAAACACCAGAATCTTGCAGAAATTGGCTTTGTTTACATGGGTGCTGCTGGTGAAGGGTTGTGAATACCCAGTTTGGGATCTCCCAGGGCTCTTCTCCTGGTGCTGGGTGGGGAAGGGAGGTGGGCAGGGTGGGTCTGCATTCCTGCAGGGGTGGGGGCGGCTCGTCCCACCTGGGTTAGGAGGTGCAGGGAGAGGAGAGCTCCCTGCAAGGGAAAGAAAAATACTAGGGCAATTGCACTGATTTGCCGCGGGAGAAGTTCTGGCTCTACAGCAAGCCCTAACAGTGAGAAAGACAGCACGTACATTGCCTCCCCTCGAGCCTATGCAGCCCGTGCCACAACAGTCCTTCCACAAAGCACAATAATTTCAGTTTCGAAAGACACGGCAATAACAGCAACGAGCCGCCCCGCCATCCGCCAGCTCCAAGCACCCGTCCCCTCCCCGGCTGGGGCGTACAGCAGCGTGCCATCGCTCCCTGCCCTCTCACAGCCAGAATAACCCCACCTAATCACACCTGGCCACTGCGCTGAGCAACCGGAGGCCCAGCACAGTGCCGTAGGCAGCATCGCTGCCGCTTTTGGCTGGATTGCAGGCCAGTGGCTGAGGGGTCCTGTCCCGGTGTCCCCCCTCCTTGTGCCACCTGTGTGGCATCCCCAGGGATGGCTCCCAGCCTAAAGCCAGCTCTCTGCTCCTTGGCATCCCTGGCAGGGGGGAGACGTGCTTCATGGCACAGGGGTCTGGGCATCACCAGCCCGGCAGAGTGACTCTGTGCCAGCCGGCAGCAAATATCGGACTGCTGGGGAGCTGGGGTGACATGCGGGGACATGGGCTTTCGGTGGCCTCTCGGCCACCTGCTTCGTCATCTCTAACACTGATTAAAAGCAAAGAAGCAGGAGGATGGCCGGTGGGTGCGAGCCCAGCACCGGGCACCGTACACAGCACACTCTACGCTGCACCGGGCTCCCCCCCCCCCCCCCCCCCCCCCC
>NW_008795485.1:1481795-1482371 GCF_000699145.1 Aptenodytes forsteri
TCCCCGTTTGAGCCCCGCACCCCCTGCACCCCCCCAGCGGGGTCCTGCTTTCCCTCCAGCCCAGGCATTTCGGGCAAGGAGGGTGGGTGATCGCCTCGGTGCACCCCCTCCCCGGGGTGGGGGGCTCAGCCCCAGCCGGGGCGCTGGTGGGGACCCCCCCCCCCCCCCCGCCCCGGGGGGGGCACGAGCACGGGGAGAAGATGCAGCAAAGGAAGGGGGCTCGGCTGTCAGGGAAGGAGCGCGAGTATATTCATGGGAAAGAAAAAGGAAAAATAAGAGGGAAGCCAGAAAATCAGCACAACAAAGTTGACTAAACCAAACATTTCCATCCCTGTAGGAGGGAACCAGGCTGACTGGAATGCTAAAATCACCTCTATTTGCATCTTTTTAAATAGGAGCTGATAAAAGCAAATACTCCACCACCAATAATTACAATATTTTAATTGCGTTTCTTCAGGGCTTTTGTTTTTCTGAAAAACACAAAGGCTGAGTTGCATACTGGCAAAAAAAAAAAAAAAAATAAAAAAAACCCAAAAAAAAAATGTTTTTTAAAAAGGGGGCGGGCTTGGGGGGGTT
>NW_008795485.1:1482666-1483273 GCF_000699145.1 Aptenodytes forsteri
CCCCGCCCCCCCCCCGGTTTGGGTAGGACGGTGGGCTCGCACCCTTTGTCGGCTGCCTGGCAGGGAATTGCTGCAGGAAAAAGTGAACCCCCCTCCCCAACCCTATTTTCTTGTGAAAAAAACTGAGCCTCACTAATAAATGGATGAGAAACCTGGGGATAAGCTCTTTGCACTTTCAGCTCTCGGGGTCCCTTTGGGGTTTTTACTGTAATGCAATTTTTTCTTGCTAGCAGGGGGTGCAGGGGGGGCTACGCCCGGGTGACTCTGCAGGAGGGCAGCCCAGTCGCAGGGACAAGCGCCAAGCCCTGCGTGCCCCCTCCCCACCCTTATCACTTTGCTTGTGAAAAACCAAGCCTCTCACAAATAAATGCATGACAAACTCGAGGGTAAGCTCTTCGCGTTTTCAGCCCTAACAGGGTTTTTGGGGTGATAGTTCCATGCTTTTTTTTCCACAACACATTTTTTACTTGCTAGCAAGGGGTGCGAGGGCTCAGCCCGGGGCTGCCCAGCTGCGAGGAGTTTGGGGTTGTTCCTCGCAGACCCTGCCAGGCTCAGCCCTCCGCACCTGGGTGTGTGCTGCAGGTGGGCTGGGGGCTCCCAGCAGCCC
>NW_008795485.1:1483296-1484534 GCF_000699145.1 Aptenodytes forsteri
CCGCCGGGGGAGTTTGCACTGCAGAGTGTGAGAGCCCGAGGGCGCGGAGGAGGTTGGGGGTAAGTAGTGTTTTTCTTTCTTTTTGGGTTTAACTTCTTAGCTACAATAGAAAGGTGTTCTTTTCTTTTTGATGGGTAAATGCACTTGTTGCTGTGTGCAGCAGCCTTCTCTCGACTGTGCTGTTTCGGTAAAGGGGATTTTGGTGTTTTTCTCCCTCTGAGAGGAAGCAACGTTGCACAAATCACCCCCCAAACTGCTGTGGGGTGCCCAAGAGCGGCTGCAAGGCTCCAGTGAAAGAAACACCTTTCACTCACCCTGTGCCTTGATACCCTCGTGTGCATACCCCATGCAAAAATGAGCTGGCTAGGGTTTAGGGTTAGCAAGAAGTGTTCCTAAAATCAGGCCCCATACATTGCAAATGCAGGGCTTGCATTTAGTGTTGTTAAATGTCCCTCAGCATGCCCACGAATCGCCCAGCTCCCTGGTGAGCTCCCCATGTGTCTCAGCCTGGGGGTGGCAGGAATAACAAGTTAATACCGAATTCCCAGCGTAATAAAAGGCTTTCCGAGTTTGGTGTAAGCAGGATTTGGTTTGCTGGGCTCCGTCCCCCCCCCCCCCGTTCTGGCCCTGAAGCTGCTAACGACTCTGATGCAGGACGGCTGGGTCCTTTGCTTTGGGGCAGCTGTGCAGGCAGCTGGGGATGGAGGCTGCAGGCAGCAGAGCTGTGTCCTGGGGGAGGGAGGGTCCCCTCCTTGCCCCTGTGTAACCCCCAAACTGCAGGTGAAGGAGGGAGCAGGGCTACGTGCACGCGGTGCTTCTGAGCCGGGGCTGCCCTACCCTCAGTTTTGGGGGCACCGGGTGTGAAACCTCATCGCTCCCGGGAGGGCGTGTGGGGCTGGGTTTGCCATTTACTGCCCAGGAAGGGGGTTTCTCCCCATTTTTGGCTGGCTTGGCTGATACGGAGATATTTGTAGGGTGCGAGGTGGGGGCTGGATTCCCGGGCAGCGGTCGCGAGTGAGGGTGGTCTGGCTGGAAGGCGTTAGGAGCAAGGGGTGCCGCCCGTCCCGCGGCGGGCAGGGACCGACGGCTTCTCTGGAGCTGGCCCCGGGGGAGCAGGGCTGCTGCAGACACCCCGCTGGGATGGAGGGGTGTCACACTGGGTTTTGGGGGGTGGGAAGGAGCCGGGCCCGTCTGTTTCTGCGGGGAAGGTTAAAGAAAGAAAAACGGACCGATCCGAT
>NW_008795485.1:1484683-1486549 GCF_000699145.1 Aptenodytes forsteri
CCCGCACAGCGGCGCCCGGCGCCCCGCTCACCCCCCCCCCCCCCCCCCCCCGGGGGAAGGTGCCCCCCGAGCCCGCCCCATGGGCTCTGCCTCCCCAGTGCCTGAGGCACCAGAGTCGTTCAACCACCAGGCATAAATCTAGAGGAAAGCAGGGTTCATTAGCTCCGGCGCTCCTGAAAAGACTTGTTTTATTTAGGTTTTCATTTCAGGAAAGAAAATGAGACTTTTTTTTTTTTTTTTTCTGTTTCAGCTTGATACAAAACAGCTCTTTTCCCCATTTTCTCTGCGTCCAGTCTCTGAGCCAGCAACGGCTGGGGGCTGGTGGGGTGGAAGGGGGGGATGGAGCGGGAAGGGATTATTCCTTCTCTTTCCCTGGTGTCAGCATCCCCCGTCCTTCCCTTCCCCACCCTCCCAGGACACAGAAACAGCCCCCGGCTTCACCCAGAGGTGTTGAAGCTGCTCCTGACCCTTCACCGTCCCATTTCCAGCCTGCCCACCAAACTCGGGGGGAGCTGATACCTTCGGGGCCCGTGCAAATAAAGCTGAAATTGGCCTTTGTGCCGGGGGTGTGCGTGTGCGGGTATCAGCAGGGTCCGATTCTTTTGGGTTAAAATGCATTTAGCTACACCGGGGTCGAGGGCTCTGCTCGCACCTGCAAACAAACCCGCGGCACGTCTTGCTTGTATGCACAAAGATCCACGTGCAATAAGATATTTGCAGGGTCGGGGACTAATAATTTAAACTGCTGAGCAAAATAAATAAGTGTAAAGCAAAACCAAACCCAGAGCGCCGCAGGAGCAGGCAATGTTGTTTGCTTTTCAAATAGACACACAAAAAATACAAACAGTAGCAGGAGGGATACAGAGATTAAAATTTTTATAAAAACAAAATACCAGAAATCCCACCAGGAAGCGGTGTTTCCATTTTGTATGTGCATAAGATTAGCAACACTTTGCTGCCTGCTGCGAGTATCCCTCTCCCCCTCCCCGTGGAAAACTTTGAGAAAAACTGATCTTTTTTCGAAAGAAAAAAAAAAAGATTGAAATTTCCTGCAGAAAATATTGACTTTTTATATTGGAAACTGCCCCAGCTCTGGCCTGGAAGGCAGCCAGGAAACAAACCCTTTTTACTTTTCCCACACAAAAATTGAAAATTTGAAAGGAAATTGGATGCTTTCCCTGCAAATCTTGACGTTGTCATAAACTCAATATCCATGCGGCCACGGAGGGAGGAGAGGGATGGCCCGGCTCCGTAAAAGGGAATTACAAACCAGAGGAGAGCAAGGCGTGCAGCCGGCCGGCTGCTGCTCCTCGGCTTCACGTCTTCCCCCCTGCGCATCAGGGCTGCGGGATCGCTGGGGCAGGGCGGACCGCAGATCCTCGGCTTTTCCTTGCACGACCCGTGCGTCAGGATTTGGTCTTCTGCCCGGCAAAGCTTTGCTCTTTCTTGCAAAAGTTTTGCTGAGCAGTTTCTGCTGCAGCCCGGTGCAGTGCTCGTGCCTGCAAACAAACCCACGGCCCCGGCCTGCCACCGGCACGGCACGGTTTGCTCGCGTGCACAAAGATACGCGTGCAATGAGATATTTGCAGGCCCATACGTTTCCAGGTGGATTTCTGCTCCCGTGCTGGCTGAGCAGGATTTGGTCTTCTGCCCGGCAAAGCTTTGCTCTTTCTTGCAAAAGTTTTGCTGAGCAGTTTCTGCTGCAGCCCGGTGCAGTGCTCGTGCCTGCAAACCACCCCATGGCCCCGGCCTGCCACCGGCACGGCATGGTTTGCTCGCGTGCACAAAGATACATGTGCAATGAGATATTTGCAGGCCCATATGTTTCCAGGTGGATTTCTGCTCCCGTGCTGGCTGAGACCAGCA
>NW_008795485.1:1487987-1504620 GCF_000699145.1 Aptenodytes forsteri
GTCGTCCTCGCCTTCCCCGCAACCATTTGTTGCTGGCGGCGGCTGCGGGGGGCCGGCAGCGCCCGTGCCCACTACGTCGCAGAAGGCTGGAGCCGGCATTTGAATAATGAATTCTGTTTAAGACTGAAAGCTCGGAGATCCATCTGTAACAAGACTCGAAATAATTACAGCTGATGATTGCCTGGTACCTCAGCCAGAAAAAACAGAACAGATTTTGGCCGCCAGCAATTACAAGCAGCACCCGCTCGAGCACAGGGAGAACTTTCTGAAGGAATTCATGAATACATTTGCATGGATCGGGAGCGATGGGGATGGTGGTTCGGGGTGCAGGACCCCAAGGAGAGGGTGTCCGCGTTCGCGTGGCTCCCGGACCCCTTCTCTGGGGGGGACGGTGGCACGGGTGTCCCCTCAGGGTGTGCGTGCCATCCCCTGCCCGTCTGCAGCGTCATTTGCGGCTGGGAGGAGCAGGGCGTCCATGCCTGGACCGGTGCTTGCCGTGGGGCTGTTACAACACACCGGGATGAGAATTGGTGGGCAAGTGGGGAAGTAGGAGGAAAACGGGGAAGAGTGTTATTTTCTCATCTCCTTATTATATTGCAACTATTTTGTTCCCATCTCCTTGCCGGGGGGCGGCCCAAGCACTGGTGGTGTTTGGGCACAGCTCGGTTCACTCTGCCTTCCCTATATTTTTCCCTAAACCGTGGTCGAGATGAGGCTGTTCCCAGGAGCAGTGGAGTACCCAGAGGTGGTGGGAGGGGGGTGACGAATTTTGGACCCGACTCTGCCACCCGTTTGTCCTCTTCTCCTTTGGTTTTGTCTTGCGGCTTCGCAGGCAAGGGCTGAGCGGAGAAGGAGGGTTTCTCCACCCGGCGCAGCGGTGCTGCCCTTCAGTGGCTGCCAGAAACACGCGTGCTGTCCCCAGCAGCCCCCCTTCCGTGGCTGCCAGAGAAGCACGCGCTGCCCCCAGCAGCCCTGCGCGTCTCCCGGGCTCAGATTTGCTTTCCGTATAATGGGGATAATTTATCAAAGAGTGAATAATATGCTTTCCTTCTTCCATGTCTCTTCCACGTATCATTTCAACCGGCTGAAAATTGTCAAATTAGACTATTTTCCTTGACTGTTCCATTTAGAAGCGGGGGGAGCTGAAGGCTTTGATAATTGCTCTGTGCGCTCCGCTGACGTCTTGTAAAATAAGCAACGAGTAAAAATGTTATTGCCTGAGCTTTGAGGAATGCCCTCGCTGGTAAAGCGTAGGCTTTCTCTCCTGAGGTTAGATGCCGATGATTTTTAAAAGTCTGTTTTCTTTGCCCCCTAGAGCATGGCTGCCCGAGCCTGGCTGAGGCTGACACGGGGAAACCTTGGCCGCTGGCTTCGCGAATCGCTCGGGGACTGTAAGTACATTGCGCTATCGCTTTTTCCCATCCACCAAAATTGCATGTGCTTTGAATTGTCCTAGCGTAATGCGTCTATATTCATCATTGCTCCCTTATCTTGTTCGGCTCCAATCTACAAGGATCTGCTTAGTTCTCCTCTGCACCTTAAATTCTCTTTTATCTCAAATGGTGTCACCGCCGAGCCTGCAGACAGCTGTAGCGTCTTTCCTCCTGCGGCTGGAAAACGCGCGCGGGGACTCCCCACTCTGTCCCCATCCCCTGGCTTTTGCGCGGGATGCGGGACTGTTGCGCGGCCCAGCTGGACTAGCCCAGGGTTGGCATTAAGGAGGATGCGACGGTCCGTTGCGAGCGCGCGCCCTCCGCTCTGCAGCCATCCTCACGGCTGTGCGTGGTCCTGGGGGGTGGCGAGAGCCTTGTGTCAAAGGAAAGGGTGCGACGGGGCAGACGGGTGCCATGTGAAGCTGTTTCTTTCCCCCCAAACCCCAGGATGAGGTTCGCATCCCTTGCACAGTGGGAATCGGTGCAGCACTGCATCTCAGGGGAGGAAAAATGCGGTACTTTGTCCGGTGGGAGGGATGCTCCCAGCCTTTGGGGGGTGGTGGGGCGAGAGCCTTGTGTCAAAGGAAATCGTGCGACGGGGCAGACGGGTGCCATGTGAAGCTGTTTCTTTCCCCCCAAACCCCAGGATGAGGTTCGCATCCCTTGCACAGTGGGAATCGGTGCAGCACTGCATCTCAGGGGAGGAAAAATGCGGTACTTTGTCGTGGGGAGCATACAGGGGTCATACGGGGGACTTTCTGGATGACAAACAGCTTTTTAATCGCACCTGGGGTAAAAGTTTCTCTGTTTTGTGTTTGAAAGGGAAGCTGGGCAGTTTTGGTGGCACAAACCAAAGTATAAACTCATTTTTTCCTGAAACTGCGGCCAGTTTTTGAAAGTTGAGCACTTTTTTTTTTTTTATTGCTTACTGTCTGCAGAACAAAAGCGGGGGAGTGGGAAGGAGGGCTGGTGCCTGAGAAAAAATTGGTAGTGTTGAGCCATTCGCCCCAACGAGTCACCATCAGGCCCGGAGCTGCTTAGTTGCGGGCTGGGGAGGCGAGTGGCATTTCTGCCCTCCCTGCTGGGCACTGAAGTTTGGCAGGACCCACCTCCATTCACTGACCCCCCCCTATTTCTGGCTACGAGTCCACCTGGGAGGAGGAAGGACAAAGAGCCCTACCTAAGCTAGGAGACCTGGTGCATCCCCGGGTATTTCCGTATCTGGGAGAGAAAGTGCGCAGCCAGGTCCTGGGGGGCTTTTGCTCGGGGAATCTCTTGCACTTGTACTTTCCATCCAAGCTAAGGTGAATGCAAAAGCAGAATGCAGAAAGCACTTTATTTTATGCCAAAGCATCCTGCCAGCCCCGAGTAGATACGCAGGGAGGTTTTGCTGGTCCTTCCTTCTGTTTTGAGCTGATCCTATATTGCCAGTGGGTTTTTGCAGGTCCTTTATTTCTGTTGGTATTAAGATGGGAGGATTTCTTCTTCAGTGATCCAAGTTATTTCCTCTCTTTCTATCTTTATTACTGGAGCTGGTTAAATAGAACAGGATTGCAAAATGACTAGCGACTCTGGGTGCCCGGTTTGAATTACACCTAAAATACCCAATTCTCTCTGCACCATCCTGTTTCGGGATGAAACGCAAGGCACTGAGTCTGCCCTCCTGAGCCGGCGCGCTTCCCTCAGCCTCTTTTAGAAACCTCCGTTTAAACCCTGCTCCTTCCCAGAATACAGGAGCTGCTCGGGCAATATAGACTGCGCAGCATCGCTTAGCGGGCACCCAAATAAAGGGAACAGCTGGTTAATCAGTTCAAGTGGCTGGGAACCAGTTTACCGTGTATTAAGTATTCTTTGATTCTGTTTAATTGGGACATTGCAGAGACCCTGACGTCCAGTAATAAGGACAGTGGGAAGCTGATCCGACAGCTCGTTAACAGTCAATTAATGCCGCTCTGTACAGCACAGCAGTAACTTTTAAAAAAATGTATGTGCGCAGCCGAGGTGGAATGAAATTGCGACGGCGATTTCCAGAGCACCTGATCTGAGGTTGCCACGCGGCCCGGTGCTACCTTGGTGCGTGTGCGCAACTGAAGTGGAATTAAAAGTTGAAGTGCAATTTTTTTAGGTGAATGCAGTCACTTTACACAGTACGGAATTAGTTCATTTTTAATTTATAGGTGCAATTAAAGTGCACCAAGAATAAAATTCATAAATCTTTAGCTAACTGACTGTGATTCTTCTGAAAACTCTTTTTGTTCCTCCTCATGCGGGCGATGTGGGCACCTGGTGTGCCTGGAATAATAATAATTGCCAGCTATTCCCCTTCGCCCTCTTCCTTGTCAATCCTATGCAGGCTTTGTTAATCTTACCTAGATGTGCCCTTGCGATGCCTGCGTGCTTGCTTTGGACCCGCAGCCTTATAAATGCTCGGCAGCGGGTTTAAGTGTCTGGTTTTGGCTGGGTGACCTGAGCTGCGGGGGCGAATTTCTGCCTGTGTTATATGTTCAGATGCAGAAACAGAGCACGGGACACCAGAAGCCGTCCTTCCCCTAGCTCAGGGGAACTGTTGCCTCCGCTTTGCATGTGCAGCACCTGAGATGCAGAGGGGGCAAAGGGATGTGTCAGGAAGCCCCTGAGCATCTCGGGACCGAGAGCGGACGGCCGTGGCTGTACCAGGAGCCCTGGAAAGGAGTTGCATGGAGAAGCGTTAACTGGCAGAGGAGGGAGGGAGCAGGGCTTGTGCGTATTCCTCCGGCTCTCAGAAGAGGCGTCTTGGTCTGTAATAGCTCCGAAGGGTTTTTCCTGTGGCATGGGTGGAGGAAGATCTCAGCCAGGCAGGTTTGGCTTTCCTCTCTCCCAGTCGCTTTCCCATCATTTTCCCCCCTGGGCCAGACTGCATCCACGCTTGGCATAGCATGGCTGGAGGGGTAATTGCCATCTCTGCGTTTCCCTAATGAGCTCTGGGTCTGTTAACGAGCCTACTGCTCCTTGGCAAAGTGGGTCCAACAGAGAACCTCTGCTCTGAGAGGGGCACAGCTTTGATCAGGGGATGTATCTTGTCCCCTGCGTGGTCAGAGGGGGACGATTCCCCGCCGGCCGCTTTGTAACTCATCTCCCTTCAACCATTCATTGCTGTTAATCGTGGATTCATTTAAGGGTCTGATTTCCCCCCCCTTTCTTTCTTTTCTTTCTTTCTTTTTTTTTTTTTTTATTACATCTGCACACTCAGTCATGCAAAAAATTACACGATTTCAGAGATTCAGCTGACTCTGGTCTCAGATTGCGAGGGCTGCTTAGTACCGCCATCACCATTCAATTAGCCCCGGCGCACAAAAGAGACATGCCAGACTAATACGGCCTTTAGATGAAAAGCCGCTCTGTCCTGTGCGGAGCGCTCCGCGGGGAGCACCGGCGCTTTCCCAGCCACGCGGCGCGCGCCGGTCCTCGACGCTCATCCTCTGCCCGGATCCGCTGGGATAGCGATGGGGACCAGGTCCAGGAGGTTGGGTCCAGTTTGAGCGAGCCAAGAGATGCAACAGGCGGGGATTGAGGCGTTTAGTGCTGCTGGCTCCTGAACTTTGGTGTTGCTTAGCAGAATGGCTGGTTACGTGTCTTCTGCAAAATCCAGGGCGGATGCAGGGCGAGCCCGGCCGTTTTGAGCATCTTCATCCTCCCAGGGGACAAATCAGCGCCCCTGCAGCAGCGGTCCCCAGCGTGTTGGGGCTGGAGAAGCCCTGGCATTCGCTGCTGCGTCCTCAGCTCCTTTATGTGCCCTGGAGGATGCTGAGGTGCGGGGAGGGCCCCGAGCGCTGTCGCAGACTCGTCCCCCCAGCCTGTAGCTGCATCGTCGTCCTGCCTTTGCGGCATTTGCAGATGGGCTGCTTGAGACGGGGGTGAGATTAAACACATGGCTGGAGCCAGCTTGGGGAGGTGGCGTGAGATTTTCCTTGCAGTTTATAGACTACAAAACCCCGCCTTCCCAACGCTTTCCCCACTTCGCTGCCGAAAGCCTCGATTCTGCTGTTCAAATGTGGTTTGCAGGAGAGGCAAGTGCCCAGTGCTGAGCACGCGTGCCGGTCCTGGGACCGAAGTGGGGCCAGCCCCTCGCTGGAGGCAGATCCAGGCTGTTCCTTCCCCGGGCAGCTGGAACACCATGGCAGCTTTGCCGTTCGTGATCGAAAACCCCATATTTTTAGGATGGCGATGACTGAAAGTAAATCTGTTGCTTTGAAAGGAGGGGCAGAGGGCAAAAGAAAAAGTTATTTCTTTCCTTCCACCTCTGCCCTTGAGTAGGAGCTGATAAAAACCCAAAGGCAGGTCTCTGCTCTGCCAGGAGATCAGACTCCGCTCCGGCTTTGCCTAGGAGCCGTGTGGATAAAATATTAAGCACCGGGGCTGGAGCAGCATGGGTACAGCAGGCATAATCAGATGAGTAGTTAAAGGTCTGGCATCCTTTGGGGACAAGTGTGATTGATCAACCCTTGCAAAAATAAATAGCCCAGCCCTTTAGATCTATGTAGCAATTTTAAATTTTTAATAAATCTGTATGTATGGTGAAGGATAAGTTGTCACCCTACACTCTGTGCCTGTGATTCTCTGGGTGAATTTATCATGCTCTCCTTTTCGGAGGATTTCAGATCCCGCTGATAGGCAGTTTAAGATTCCCGTCCCATCTTTATCTCGCCGAGGTGTGACAGGGAGCCGGTCTGGGTATCGGCCTCGCTGGAGATGCTCTGGCTCTGAACGGGGAGAGGGGGGAGCCCGCAACGCGGCGCCTCTGGATTTGCCGGCCCGTGGCGGCCCCGGGTTGGAAAGGGAGGAGGGAGAAGACCTGAAATGCAGGAATCCTCCAAATCACCTCCCGAGGGGCAGTGTGCAGAGCAGGGGCAGCTGCCAGCCATGGTGGCAGCGGAGATAATGCTGCAGCCTTCTGGGCACGGGGAAACGATGGCACTAGGCGAACAGCATTTGCAAACTAATTACGGCAGGGTCTTCAGCGCCGGCCCTGCCACCGCTTCCCCTGCCCAGCCCCGCGCTGGTGGGGGACCAGGTGAGAGGCACGGCAGCATCCTCAATTTGCTGCCCGGGCTGCTCCGCCTGCAACTCGGAGCTTCGTTTTGGGCTGGGAAGCATGCAGGCAGGGCTGGCTCCTGCCCTGCTCCGCCGGGGAGCAGATGGCCGCTCCTGCCGCACGCGTGGGCCTGGCAGGCGCACAACTCCGGCTTCGCCCGGCTTTTGGGCTCTCTCCACCCGCCTGCCTGCTCGGGGTCGAGGCACGAGGGGCCGATGCAGCCCAGCGGAGCTCATCGGTTCCTGCTGGAGAGAGCAGCTCGGGACCTGGGCAAAGGGTTTTCTCCTCTGTGAGCATGGAGGTGGAGGCAGAAGGATCCAGGTGCAGCTAAGTTGCATGTCTGGGAAGCACAGGACCTGTATGAAGGCAAAATGTGCCTTTCCTGTGGCTTGGTGTAGGGCTCCTGGGAGGTGGCGTGGAGCGACAGGGCTCCCCTAGCATTGCCAAAGCTTTGCAAAAGACTTCTGGCACTTTTGAGCCATTTTTGTGCCATGCAGCTGTACAGTTGCATCCCGCTCTGCCCCATGTGAACGTAACTCTGGAGTCAAAGCTCACCGGCAATGCTGCTGCCATCCACCCGCAGGGTCTGTCATCCTGCGTAGGCTTTCCTAGCCGAGGTTATAGCAGCCCTTCCTGGGGCAGTGGATGAGGTTTCCCAGGTCCCCCCCTCTCTGCCTGGGTCTGGCAGCACGCAGCCTGGGGAACGTATGCACTGCGATGCCAGAGCTCTCATCTTTGCAACTTGGAAGCCCGGCTGGCCCCTATGGCTGGGATGTGCGTGCTCTCCCTGGGAAGACACGCTGTTAAAGAGCATATCCCGGCTTGGCGATACAAAATCCATGCTGAGCAGGAAGGCGAATCTGAGCTCAGAAAGGTTTTGGGTTTTATTTTCACCATTGCTGTGAGAAAGCCTGTAAAATCTCCAGAGCCATGGTAACGTGGATGCTGTTGTTTCCCCGCGCTCGGCAGTGCTGACATGTCTGCGTGTGTCACCTGCACAGGGCCCGCGCTCCGTGCTAGAAGCTCTTAGTGGTCGCAATTAGCTTGTACTTAAGCCCAGATAGTTTCTACTGACTTTTTTTTTCATGTGGTGTGTATAATACAGCCATCAGTATTTTTAAAACTTGAGCTGGCAACAAACTCCTCTAGCGGTGGGAGTCTCTGGAGTAGGAGATCTGTGCCTCGTGCCTCGCTGACGCTCTCAGCTGTCTGAGGCTTGCAGCAGAGGCTCGCAGTGGCTGCAGATACTCAGTGCAGGCAAGGAGAAGGCAAGAGGAGGTACCTGAGGTCGGTTGGATGCAAGCTGGGGGGAAACCTTCTCCCAGTCCCCTTATAATGTGCCTGTCACTGTGCTCTGGGTACCGGTGATGGATTTGTGAATTGCGGGTGGGAGCAGAAGCAGCTGCTCTCCCTCGAGGGCAGTAAGCGAGCTGTAATCACAAGCTCGCCGGGACCGGCTGTCGTCCAGAGCAGATGTGCCTCGGCGGTGGCACGGTGACTCGCGGGGCTGAGCGGCGGCGGTAGGACAAGGGGAAATGCTTAGTTGGGCTCATTGGTCACGGCATTGATTTGACATCATCTTCCCACTCCTGCCACTAGTGACATTGTCCCCAGAGGCAAACTGCTACTTTTTATTCCATCCTGTGAAGGAGTCTAATAGATCCAGGGGGAGGTTCCGGTGATGCTTGGAGGTATGGTCTGGCCACCGGTTGTCACCGACAGCCCTGAATTTCCCCCCACCGTGCACAAGAGCTCACCTTGTCCTGCTGCCCTCCCCAGCCAGCGCCGATGGGCAGGCGGGGAGAGACCTCAGCTTTGCAGAAGGTCCATCCTTCTGCCATGGCATGAACGGTGCGTGGCTGAAACACGGCTCTCGCCAAGAGCAAATAGAGCCCAACGCTGTTTGCAGAGGCCCAGCGAGCAGCCCTGGGGGCAGGGGACAACACGCACAGCGTGGTGACAGGCAGAGGGAGCCCCAGGCTAGAAAGCAAAGGGATTGAGCAGGGAAAGGTGTCCAAGCCATAAAAGAGAGGTGCAGGAGCAAAAGGCTGTGCACCGGCCCCGGCGCGACGGTGGGAGCCGATGCTGCTGCCGCCTCCGGGTAGTCCCAGCCTGGCAGAGCTGTGATATCCATCCCTCTTTAAACACGGCTGCTCGGCTCTTTAGGAAAACTTATTAAAAGCAAACATCTCCTGTCCCTGCAGTAATTGAGAGCTATCACTGGACCTGCAGGATGCTCTTTAAAGCCTGATGGGGGAGGAGAGAGGGTAAAAGAGAGCGGGGATGAAGGCCAGCCAGCAAGGATAAAATAGCATGCAATAGCGAGCAGGTTTGCCTTGGGCATCCTGGCAGGCACGCAGCCTCCAGGTCCTCCTAGGTGGGAGGATGCTGACATCCAATTGTCATCTACTTTTGTTTCCTGAGGGCATCTTGAACCTTTCGGAGGCCGGGAAAGCCGGCCAGCCCTGCTAGCAGCGCCGGTGAGGACAGCTTTGGGTGCGTTAGGTCATGTGCGGTTGGGTTTTTTCCCCTGCATCTGAGGCGAGCTCTGGTAATGTTCTCTGTGCCCCCTCCTCTGCTACAGCCAAACGAGGTGTGACCCCCCCCCAACCCCCGAGGAGCCGGGAGACTTGCCCTGGGGTGAACTTGGCCGTGTGTGCATTGCAAACCTTCCCACTGGTTTTTAAATACTCTCATCATTAGAGCCCAGATCTGGCAGCCAGATTCCTCGCTCAGGTTTAAATGAGGGATTGCATCCCTCCTGTGCTCTGTTTGTTGTCTCAATTTCTCTGATCACCAGCAAAGATGATTTTTTAGACATCCTGTTTCTTGCAGATAATATTCCTCCTTGAGCAGGCCTGCTTGGGCTTAAACAGGCGAGGTGTTGGGGAGGGGCAGAGTTTGCTGAGCTGCTCCGTGGTAAAGGTGTGGGGGGGGCCCAAAATGCTGCTCCTGAGAGCAAAAGGGGCTTTGCAGGGGCCAGTGTGTGGAGGTGAGGAGGTGGAGCAGAGCTGCTGCTGAAGATGTTGGCTTGGGGAAAGCAATGGGGAGGAAGGCAGCGTGCGATACGGTAAGGTGGTAACAGCAGCCCAGTCCCGTGCAGGCGGCGAGTGATTCCCAAGCATCCCCAGTGTGGTTTTCTCCCGGCTCTTTTTGACGGCACTGTGCTTTTGGGCTTGTTTTTGCTCTGCTGCAGCCCCTGGAAGCTGCTGCCTGGCTCGTCTCAACCCTGCATGGCCGAAATCAGGGTGTGAGTGGCATCAGATGCTCTCTCCGCTCCTCTTTGCATCCTTCCTCTCGTGACTGTACGTAAAAGCCGCTTTCATCTGGCTCCTTTAGCATTCTCCCTCCCATTTTTTTTTTTCTTTTTTCCTTTAAAAGGAAAATTTTTGGAAATGAAGTGAGAGAAAGAGAGACAAAGAAAGCCCAGATGCAAGTTTTTTGCTCATGAAAGAGAAAGCATGGAATACAACAAATTAAATAGCCACCCGGTGAGAAAAAAGGGATTGGAGTGAAAAATGAGGAGGGGGGGGATAAAACCCAGATGAAAAAGGCAGGCTGGTGCTGGAAGATGCCAGACAGGTCTGGGAATAGAGGCATAGCATGGTGGTAAAATAATTGTGCCCCTTCAGCTGAAGTCCACCACTTGCTTTCTGCCTCACTAACCCAAACCTGCCATCCTCTGTTAGCTCCCACAATATTTTATCTGCCAGCTCGGGCTCTGTTTCACCGGCGATGGAGAGGACTAGATTAATTAGGAGAGATCTCTTTTACACAGCTAGCCTGGCTCTGCGGGAAGAAGGCTGGGAACTATTTAAAGGGATGAAGATGTACTGCAGCAGCTGCCATCTCTCTGGCTGGTAATGTGCTCACTCACCTCGCTGAAAATTCATCTCCTTTTGCCCTCTGCCAGTAATTCCCAGCAAATAAAAGCAAAGCGAGCTGCGAGGCCAGGGCACGGTGTGCGGCTGGGCTGGGGTGAGAGCCGGGGAGAGCAGGCATATACGAGAAAACGGGAGCGAGCTTATCTCTGGATGAGGCTTGGGACCTTGCAAAAGTCCTGCACGTTCCTCTTGGAAGCTTATAGCACTGCCCATGGGAATGGGGCTGCGGGTTTCCCCATGTCCAGGACGGACCCAGCTGTCTGGGGGGGGGGCAGTGGGAGCATCGCTCCCCTGTTTCTTGGCTTATTAAGGCCCAGCCTTGCCTTCAAGTGACACAGG
Organism: Aptenodytes forsteri; assembly: GCF_000699145.1. NCBI lineage: Eukaryota > Metazoa > Chordata > Aves > Sphenisciformes > Spheniscidae > Aptenodytes > Aptenodytes forsteri. The sequence continues at coordinate 1,498,715 of NW_008795485.1, forward strand.
TAATGAATCCTCTGCAGGGTGCCTGCTGGCTTTAATAAGCTGGAATGAACTGAGGAAGAGAATTAACCTGGCAGGATTAGCTCGCTCTGCAGTGGGATGCTCGGGATGTCTCCTCCCGGGCCGTGCCAGGAATCTTAAGACCTCTTCTGCCCGTGCCCAGCCCCCAGCTGCTCTTTGTAAAGCACCCAGCAGCTTAAAAACCCCCGTGAGGCAGGGAGGGAGCAGGCAGGGAGGCAGCACCCTTGCTTGCATGCTGCAGGATGCCCTCCTGCCCGTTTTACCCCCGAGCACGGGGAGAGGAGCGATCCCGGTGGGCTGAGTTTGGCAGCCGCCAGATGTACAGCATCCCAGCTGGGCTGGCTTCCCTCCCGCTGCCTGTTGCCACCAGCCTTCCTCCTCCAGAGAAGGAGAGGAGCAGGTAGGATTTAAGAAGCTCTGTGTGTGTGTTTGGGAGGTGTTTCAGGCAGTGCATAGGACTGGTTTTGGCTAGGGCTTCTGAAGCCTAGTTTATCACAGCACTTGTATGTGGAGTCAGAGAGCCTCGCGCCTGAAAACCCTGCAATTACGGTGCATTTGGTTGGGTATTTTGGCTTTTTATTTTCAGTAAATGGCTTTGTAATGCAGCCCCCCTGCAGGGATACTCCGTGGGGCAGGCAATGTGCTTCATGTCCTAAAAGCTGGTCGGATGTTCTGCCGGCTGCGTGGGAGTGGTTCAGGGGCTGCAGCTGCGCCGGAGCTCCCAGCACCGTATCAGGGCCCTCACCCCCGATGCCCGGGCTGCCAGGGGGTCCGGGAAAGGGGGCACCGTGTCTTCGCTTTGATTAACACAGCTTTCATGGTGGTTTTGGGGAGCACGTGTGGTGAGGCGCTTTCCTGCTATGACACATCCCCCTGCCCTGTGTCGTCCTCCCTCCGTGCTGCAGGTCCCTGGAAAAAGCTCGTCCTGGCAGCTGGGTGAGCCGTTGCGGGCGCCTGGTTGCATGAGCGATCCCTCGGGACCCCGGGATCTCTGGGCAAGAGCCCAAGTTGATGCAACCCATCTGCCCGGGACCTACGGGAATGGCTAATTGAATTGCATGCCTGGGTCCTCTGTGGGCAGAGGGATGCGGGAAGGGTGGCGAGGGACGGTGTTGCCGTCTGCCAGTCCCGGCAAAGCGAGCAGCCGGGGGAGTCCTGTTTTTTTTGCCAGGCTGCTTCCCAGCCGGGCTGCGTGCACCGGGAGCCGGCACGCTCCTCCATGTGCATGGTGCACGCATACTAATGTGCTCTTCCTGCGGTACAGGAGCCTTTCCCTGACAGATCCTTTAAGAACAGACATGGGTTTTGAGAAACCCGTGGTGGCACTGCTTGTAACTGTAACGTAATCGGTGTAATTGAGAGTCCAGGGGCTGATCTGCATGTTCTTAATGTTATATCGAGGCTTGTGGGGTTATCCCCCACCTTCCCCTGCTTGCATTTGTGTGGGGTTTAGTGATGCTGCTGTCGGCTGGAGTTGGGTCCTTCCTCCTGCCTGTCAGTGGGGAGCCGGAGGAGATGAGGGGGACGAGGTTTGCGGGCGTGGAGAAAACTGCTCCTCGTGGCACCGCAGCCCGGGTTTGAGGGCCACCAGAGCCATCCGTAATTGATAACACCCAGGCTGTAATGAGCTCCCAGTCCGGGCTAGGAAATAATTTGCAAGCTGATCTGGATTTCCATGGAATGGGCTTGTTCTCTGAAGGGTTTTCAGGCTTTCGGCTAATATTCGGAGCGTGAGGGGGTAAGGCAGAAGGTAATGTTTATACCTCTGGGTGGATGGTGGGGATGAGTTTTAGCAAGTGAAGAGTGGACACCACGTGCTGGGGTATCTCCTCCCCAAGATGCCGAAGCGGGGATTGAGCTCCCGTCCCTTGGCACGGGCACGAGGCTGGTGGCAGCCGCCAGCTCCAGCGCTGGGGCTGCTGGTGGCTTGCAGAAACAAAGCTGAAGCATGAAGCTGGAAGCGGAGAGAGCTTGAATAGCCCAAAGGGTTTTGAAAGGGATAATTTATGGCGAGGGGAGAGAGCTTTCCACCACTCCGAGTGCTGGTGTTAAGCTTTTCCTAGGCAAAATCTGGGTGCGCTGTCAGTGGTGTGATACAGAAATGCCAAGGGTACAGCCCAAATTGCATGTGAGGTCGGGCAGGGTGGCTGTGCCTTAGCCTTAAAACCTGGTGACTGCCCATGGGGGTACAGTCTGTGATGAGAAAGCAGCCAGGGAGAGTTTTATTCCGGTGCGGGATTTTGGGGAGTTGCAGGAAGGCAGCTGCTTTTCTCTTCCAGCCAGGTCTGTGGAAGAAGAAAAACAATCAAAGAAAACCAGAGAAGGCGACGCTCTTAAATCCGCTGGGGCTTTGGGAGGATATTGTTTGTGCTTCTTGAATAATGGCTTTTGATATGTAATAATATATTGTGCAGTTTTTGATGGCCAATATTACATTTATTTTAAATTATATAATCAGCCCTCGGCGTCTCAGTTGATTTAGTCAATTAAGTTTTTAACCTCATGTCTTCAATCTCATCTGTGAGTAATTTAAATGTGGTGATTTTAATGAAAGTACATCTACCTGTTCATTTATGCAGACATATCATTGCCCTTTGGATCTCTGGTGGTAGGGACTGTAGATGCTTTTTCTCTTCTGCATGGAAATGTTTACCAGGGGTGAGGAGACAATAAATTGATTGGCATTAGGGAGTTGTTAGGGTTTTTGTTTTTTTTTTCCAGAGCAATCCAAATATAACAGATGCAGCCATTTCCAAAGCGAAGTGACATGTACATTAAGGCTTTCAGAATGGACAGCGGGCTTGCCTCTAATTTAGGGGTTGCGTTTAACCCCAAGAGGAGATGGCAGTAATTAACCATCCAAAGCTGATGGAGGCACAGCGGCCCTCAGACGCTGGGCCAAATGCCGCAGTTTGCCCCGGTAATTACGGCAGCTTGCAGGGAACGGGCACTGCCTGGGCTGAGGTTCAGCCCGAAACCCCTTTGCGCTGTCGCCTGGTTTGGGAAACTCATAGCAGCGATGTCCTCGGGGAGGTGGCGCTGGGGGTCCCCTTCCCAGCGGGACTGGGGTGCAGGGTGGTCCCTGGGGAAACGCCAGGCTGCTGCAGCCCCTCTCGTCGCCCTCGCAGCGCTCCTCGCTTTTGCCTCGCACTAAATTCAAAACCAGAAAACGAAGCCGATGTTTTCTAGCCTTCGCCGGTGTTGCTGAGAGAAATCAAGATAAATGACCCGGTGCTCCTCAGCGGCTGGCTTCGCGTGCTCCCGGGCACGCTCGCTTCTCCCGATAGCATTTTTTTTGGCCGGGCGGCGAGCGCTCTGCAGCCCCGGCGCAGCCCCCCGGCATGGGGTGGGTTGCGGGGGTCCCACTGTGGGCACACGCCTGGGCCCCTGGGAGAGGTGGCTGGTCCGAGGGGGATGAGGTCTGCGGTAAAGTTATTTGAAACCAAGCTCGGAAATGTTGGGTATTGGCTTTTTGTTCCCATCTCATAGGCTGACATTCCTAAAATACAATTTCTTTTGGTTTTTGAAGCGAAAATACTCCGAGGGGGCATTATATGTGGTTTTCTCACAGAAGGCAACCTGCCTCCCCCTGAAAATACTTGTTTTAAAATTTTCAGTGGAAAATGCAAACAGTTTTTGATAAAAGCATTTCTATTCATGAGCAGTAGCTCATAGAGATTTGCAGGAAATAAATAGGTTTTGGCAGCATAAAAGTCTCTGTCGAACAAGGGGATGGGGAAGGTTTGAAACTTGCTTTGGTATAGTTTGCCCATGGAATTTCAGCAAAAATTCACCAACAAAAGTGTCAGGGGGTGTTTTCCCATCAACCCCGGTCCCAGATCTCCTGATGCTGGTGAGAGCCACAACACTCTTACTTAATTATCTTCTTTTTGGCTGTTGCAGTGCCTCGCTCCTTGGAGATTTATCTCCATCTCACCCTGGGACACGTTTGCCGCTTGCTGGGTGTGTTGGAGAGCTGGCCTTGAGCTCCCTCCAGATTATTAGCAGGTGAAGGTCACTGTGCTGTGTCTCATCGAAAAGTCGATTTCTCCCAGACTTTCAATAAACATGTCACCTTATTAGTGCAGGTTCTTAACGAACTCCGTGCATATCGTAAACCAGAGAAACGCAGGGACAAGTGCCCATGTTTGTCTGAAGCCAGTTTTGTTTGCAGCAGTGAAGTGTTTATTTCGCAGTCCCATTGCTAATGCTCCATCTCCTCTTGACCTGGGACGAGGACCCTCAGGGCAGGGCGGGTTGTCGCTCTCTCCTGTAGGACACTGCCTGGTGTAAATGGTCGATAATCATAGAATCATTAAGGTTGGAAAAGACCTCTAAGATCATCAAGTCCAACCGTCGACCCAACACCACCATGCCCACTAAACCATGTCCCTCAGCGCCTCATCTACTCGTCTTTTAAATACCTCCAGGGATGGGGACTCCACCACTTCCCTGGGCAGCCTGGTCCAATGTTTAACCACTCTTTCAGTAAAGACATTTTTCCTCACGTCCAATCTAAACCTCCCCTGGCACAACTTGAGGCCGTTTCCTCTCGTCCTATTGCTTGTTACTTGGGAGAAGAGACCGACCCCCACCTCGCTACAACCTCCTTTCAGGTAGTTGTAGAGAGCGATGAGGTCTCCCCTCAGCCTCCTTTTCTCCAGGCTGAACAACCCCAGTTCCCTCAGCCGCTCCTCATCAGACTTGTTCTCCAGACCCCTCACCAGCCTCGTTGCCCTTCTCTGGACACGCTCCAGCACCTCGATGTCCTTCTTGTAGTGAGGGGCCCAAAACTGAACACAGTATTTGAGGTGCGGCCTCACCAGTGCCGAGTACAGGGGCACGATCACTTCCCTACTCCTGCTGGCCACACTATTTCTGATACAGGCCAGGATGCCATTGGCCTTCTTGGCCGCCTGGGCACGCTGCCGGCTCATGTTCAGCCGGCTGTCGACCAGCACCCCCAGGTCCTTTTCTGCCAGGCAGCTTTCCAGCCACTCTTCCCCAAGCCTGTAGCGCTGCATGGGGTGGTTGTGGCCAAAGTGCAGGACCCGGCACTTGGCCTTGTTGAACCTCATACAGTTGGCCTCGGCCCATCGATCCAGCATGTGTAGCTGAAGGTAAATGAGTGATTAGCGTGTAATGAATTCACCAGGGTCCAGTTGCAGGTTCTTCCTCCCAGCATGCCCCCTACTTGCATCGAGTGCTCTGCTGCAATGGGGAGCATCTCATCTTGGAGATACGTGGTGTGACCCCCAAGCCTCTTGCTTGGGTGCTCTCATACCAGGTTTTCAGGCTGGTGCTGGTTCTGTCCTGCCCTGTCTCTCCCAGCTGAAGTTTTGGGTCTCCTCTCCTTGCTAGTTTGAGGTGCTCTCTCCCCCCGCTGCCACGGACGTGATAGAGCTGGTGATGTTTGGGAGTGTGAGCTTCTGAGCTGGCAAGCTGGTCCAGCAGATACCCTGCGTGTCCTCATTACCTCCCCTCTTTATTCCTTCAGAGCTGCTTATAAGGAGGCTCAATCGTGCTTGAAGGCTACATTAAAATGAGTATTTTCATCTCTGGTAAGGAAGCACTAGGAGCCAGGGATGCTTGGAGCTGCCTTGCTACCTCCAGCTCTTCCCCCACATCCTCATGGATGCAGCTCTACTCCTCTGCGTGTAAGGGAGTAGGGAGGCGAGGTGCCCGCGACGCTTTCCTTTAAGCAGAGATTCAGCTGTGGCTCTGAAAACAGAATTAGAGGTAGGGTTTAATCATACAAGCTCTGGAAATATGGTCGATTAAATCCTTTTAAGGAGGGCGGCTAAGCACTTTATTTGCTGCGCAGGAATCTTCAGGGGGTCGGAGACCAGAGAACTGGATTTAAAGTTTTTAAATTCCTTTTTTTTTTT
>NW_008795485.1:1505144-1526101 GCF_000699145.1 Aptenodytes forsteri
AATTTAAATTTTTTAAATTCTTTTTTTTTTTTCCTTTTTTTTTTTTTTTAAAAAAAAAAGAGTTCTTTCACAATGAACGGTTGGACAGGAAGGATTTTAAAGTGACAGTTAAAAAAGCCAGAGAGAGAGAGAGAGAAGGATGAGTGTAATGGAGACACTTGTCAAAAACAGACATTAATAATGTTGTATTGAGTTGTCTGGCCACATTTAATCCTTAAAGCATGGGTCTGCTCTGGGAAGTGATGTTTTGTGGGGGAGGGAGACCTTCCAGGCCTTCTGTGTTGTTTCTCGCCGTCTTTGAGGACAAATGTACTCCGTGTAGAAATGGTGTAGGTCTTTGCTAGCCCCATCCCTTCTCCTGCCTGCTGCAGCCTCCAACGTAGCACCTGAAGATGGTCGTAGATGCCGGCAATGCTGGGTGCTGCGGGTCCCCTCACTTGGGGTTCTGAAGGCGATGTTTAAGCCGAGATCGGTGTTCTGTCTGGAATTGGGTTTTGTTTTTTTCTCAGCTAGGCGTTGCCTGCCAGCTCCCTGAGCCTTGCTCGGGGGAATTTGTCCCGTTCGGTTGCCTCTTAGACAGCCTGCTCGGGGACGTTCACTTGTGTTTGTCTTGCGTTTTTCTTAATTTCACGGAGCTGAGGAGATCGATGGGAAGGTAGGCCTGGGATTTAAGGCTGCCTATAACATGGCTCTGTGACTGATGACCCTGGCCCCGCTGCTGCTCTCGGGGGTGGGAGCTTGCAGGGCTGCCGGTGCTGGCTGCAAGCTGGGGGCTTGGTGCTGCGGGACCCGTGACGTTCCTGGGAGGGATGCTGCGTCCTTCCCGCCCGTGCTTTTGTCTGGAGACTGAGGGATACCCGCGCGGGTCGTGATGCTGTGACCACCCCGGCGAGGAGCGGTAAGTTGGTTTTGAAGCCTCTCGACGGCTGAACTCTGCCCTGGGAGTCCTGCCTGGAGCTGCGGAGCAAGAAGAGCCGGCAGGACCATGGCCTCCCATGTCAGCAGAGCGGTGCTGGAGTCTCGGTGCCATGGTGCGGGCTATATTGGAGATGCTTGTTGCCGTAGAAACACCCTGTGGCAACGTGCTTATTTGGAGGGGGGTGGCATTTGTATGTTGGCAGGAGCCTGGTGTGGACACGCCACGCGTTAGCAGGTATTGCTGCACTTTTCCAACCTGGTGCAAGCGCTTTTGGTCGCTAGGCATTGTGTGTGGCTTGGGTGACTGTACCGGTAAGGCTGCAACAGCCGAACCCTGAAGATGGTGAGGGCAATGGGGAGAAGGTCGCTTTTGGTGGTGCTCTGCCATCCTCCTCGGTGCAGGTAGCAACCAGGCAGTTTGTTCCAACGATGCAGTTTGTTCCCACTCTCTCTGCGCCAAAGGCTGCTTCACACTGTTAAAATGGTGTGCGTAGCCCCAGCTGTCCCTGGGGAGAGCCCTCTCCATCCCTCAAGCAGCGTGGCAGCTTCCGCCGCCCACCCCATCCCGAGACACCCCCCCCCCTTCCTTTTAATGGCCCACTTCCACCGAGCAAATGAGGCAGCACCTCCAATCCCTCCCCTCAATCTGCCAGTGAATTAACACTCCATTAACTTAACGAGGGCTCTTCCGGCCACCCTGGACATGGACGTGGTGTGCAGCGCTGCCAGCCGAGGGGAAGGTGGGAGCCAGGCTTGGCTGGACCTGGGGGCTGCAGCAGAGCCCTTGCAGCCGGGCAGGGAGGGTTTCACCTGGGAGTTTTGGGGCTGCCAAGGCTTTGCACTGCCTCTCGGGTCCGTGGCAGGGATGGCCACGAAGGGGAGGGATGATGGGAATGGCTGGCACTGCCGAGAGCGCTGGGTGTAGGTTGTGATGTTGTGTAGGCTGCGATGCTGCACGGGTTGTGATGCTCCAGCATCCTTCGCAACCCAGTCTGTGTCATTGCCCCATGGCCAAGGGGGACCGAGCGGGGCACAGCGTCCCTCCGAGGAGGTCCCCCCCTTGCCGTGTGGCCAGGCAGCGCAGCAGCCCTGCCTCAGGCAGCGCCAGCTCCCTGCCAAGGCTTTGTTTGTTGACAGAGTTAAATTTGCAATTTCATGGTTTGGTTACAATGAGTTTAGTTTATAAAATTCATGAGCTGTTAGGAGGTGTTGAGAGGAGGGATGTCGAGTGAGAAAAACATGCCTGTGAGTCAGCAGGCAGCGGGGACGCGGCTGCAGGCACGTGCCGGTGTGGGTCCACACCCGGACGGGGCTGCCTGGTTTGGGGACGGTGTGGGGCTCGGAGACGGGGTGAGCACACGAGAACCCCGTGCAGGGGGGCAGAGGGATGGGTCCCCACTGGAGGAGAGATGCTCGCTTCCCCTGGTGACGCCGACCGTGTCTTGACCTGCTCACTGGGCTGGAAGGTCTGCAGAGCCCCGTGCTGTTCTCCGGTGGCCTTCAGAGAGCCATTGGATAAACAGAAATCCTTTCAGGGGCGGAGCCCAGATGCTGTGGTGATGGGTGCTTGGAAACAGGAGGGCTCAGCTTGCTGGGGGACCCTGGTGCTGGCTCAGAATAGGAATTTGTGGTTCTTTGGGGCTTTGGTTAGGAATCCACAAAATGAACTCCATTACCTGAGGCTCACGAGGGCTGGGACAGAGAGATGCAGCTCGCTCGAGCAGTCACCCCACGGGCAGTGTGCTCGAGCCCATCGCCTTGTGAAATGAGCTGGTTTATCCCCTTGCATTTGACTTTTCTGTGGGATTTCTTTGCAGACTCTCCCGTGGGTTTGGGGGCTGACTTGGGAGCAGTGCAGACCCCCGGTCCCACCCTCCTCCCTGGCTGGCCACCGTGTCCTCCATCCCCCCCAGCAAAGGCAGTGCTCCTCCAGCAACCCGCGCCGGAGCTGCTGATGCACTGCAGCGGGAATCGAAAGGCGAAGTGTCAGGAATGATCTAAACAAATATTAGCCAATTAATATTACATGCCAGGGAGCTCAGAGGGAGGAGGAAAGGGAGGCCTTGCCGGAGGATGCAAAGCCATGCGGTACCTGTCCTGCATGGCAATGGCTGCGAGCCCCATGTGGCGCGAGCAGGAGCCAGCAGCGTGCATGCGGATGCAAGTGCGTGCACTGTGCGTGGCTGGGGCTGATGTTACTGCGACATCAGAGAGAGGCTGGTGTATTTCCAGCTTCCTTACCGGTCCGAAAACACCACTGGACTCCACTGGAAATGCTATAAGCTGTTGATTTTCGGTGTTCCTCGAACGAAACTCATTATTAGTCACTGCATGGTCTGTCACTCTGTGTGGTTGTTCATAGACGCAGGCCATAAAGAGACACCAACCCCCCCTTTTCCTCCAGTGTTTATAGGGATGTGGACTCCCCAGGGTGTGTGACCTCAAAGGCTTGGCAGTGTCTGTGCCTCTTTTTTATGGATGTGGTAAACAAAGCCCAGAAATTGTTGGTGGAAACTGAACTGTAGAGCGAGGCAGGCAGCTAGATCTCACCAGGATCTCTGAGATGTCCAAAGCCTGTAAAGGGGAGGTGGTCCAGGCAGACACCCAGGGTGTTGATCTCGTTGCGGTGACCTTTCCACCAACATTGTCCATGGAGAAATCCTGTAGTTGCTTTCTCTCTTCATTTACCATTGCCTTTGGGCAGTAATTAGTACCCCCTCAGCTCGGAGAACCTCTCCGTTTGCAGCCATTCACCATGTGAATGTCTCCCTGTGAAGCCACCGTGCTTTCTGGGGATCCTCATGGCTTAATGGTAGGGTTTCTCTTTCTCAGTAAGCCTGTGTATGTGACATATGTTGATATACAAGGCGCAGGACCCAAGTTGGGTGGTTCATGGTCCTTTGACTTGTGCATGGAGTCAACATGGCTGGAGCCTGTCTGGATGGAGCTGGAGGGGTCTCACTCTCATACCTTGCTATTGGGGCACATATTTGCCATCCAAAGTTTTTAATCACCCAATTTGTGTTAAGGAGTGTCAGATTTTGGTTTCCAGCTGTGCCAGCACAGAAGACGCTACCTTGTTAATGAATCCCGGACTTGAAACGTCTTCTGAGCGTGCAGGGGGACATGAAAGCCCAGGGAGGGGAGAAGACTTCAAGGTGCCTCGGGAAATTGGGGCCAAGGGCAGGACCGAGCGAAGAGACAAGACCACCTGCAGATCACGCTGCATTGTGCTCAATCCAGTATCCAAATTTTAGTCTTTTAAGAGGATTATCAGGTGTCTGTTTGAATTACTCTGACATGAACAGTCAGTCAGAAAATGTACATTCATTTGAAAGGTCAAGTACATCTGATTTCTGCATTTGGTATGCCAGGGCTTATCCTTTCAACTCTCCCTTTCTTAATGAGATTCTTGTTTCAAAGTGTCGCGCTGCGCGCACAGGATTTGACGAAGTCAAGTGCGGTGGAGATAGTTTTTGTTAACATGTTTACCCTTTTATCTGCCTGTCCTTTGAAAGCTCCACAGCAGACAATAAGGACGCAGCAGGACGGCCAGCCGGGGCGCGTTTGCCAGCAAAACGAGCCTTTTTTGGGAGGAGAGATGGAGATGTGGTAGCGGGGTTCTGCATCACCAGGAATTTTGATTTGTGCATGGGAAGGCATGCAAATGGAGAGGGGGCTCGGAGGCTTTGAGAAGACCCTTGGCCACCGCGGGTGGCTTGGGCAGGCAGCAGGGTGTTAGCAGCTCCTGTGGAAACCACGGCAGAAATGAAGCTGAGTTTGGCCTGGCATGGCAGAATTGTGTTTCTTGATTAAATTAATGCGTATTGATATTTCTCCTGTTGTTTTGACTTCACAGGCTGTTTAAATTCAGGCTTGTCACAACAAAATACAAAGGAGGTTGCTCAGAGATTGATTTTTTTTTTGTTTGTTTGTTTTTCTTTAATCCTGTCTCTGAAGAAGAGTATTTTAAAATTTTATTTTTTCGCTACTTCCAGGTTGACAGCCGGAGAAGGCTGCAAATGTTAAAACTGTTGTGCAAATAATTATGTTAAAATGCCGAGCATACATTATCGAGGAAAGTGCTCCTTGATTGTAAAGTATGAATCAATTTTCTGCGTCACAAAATTACCGACATCGGAGTTTGCTTTGGTGATTTATTCCCTCGAATGGCGATTTTGTGACTGCCAGCCTACTTTCCCCGGAGAGTTTTTTTGATGGGTGAAGCTTTGGTCTCCTCTTTGTTGTCAGCGCTGTCTCCTCCCTGCTCGCGCGACGGTCCCCTCCGATTCTTAAAAATAGAACCTTTTATGCAAGCTGCGTCCCAAAACGCTCTGCCAAGTTAAATAATGTAGTCACAAAACCAAATATTGAATAATGACTGAGGAAAGGATTAAGGGAGACAGTCAAGGAACAAAAGAGAGATTCTCAAGTGTTTTGAACACAAAATTCAGAAGACAGAGATGCACAGGAGGCTTTTTCTCTCTGCAGCCAGAGAGGACACAGATTAGAGGGGTCCCTCCGGGACCGTGCTCCCCCCGCAGCTGGCTCAGCCTGCAAGATGCCTAAATATCTGCTTAAATCCAAACTTTCTGACAAGCCTCGCTGGTTTGAGGAATTTCTGTTGGAAATAAAAAAAAAAAATTAAAAGGCAGTCTGGGGAAAATATCTTGTTTCTCTGGTGGAAAGTTCCCATGGAGGTTTTTCTGTTTACTTCTGGGCTCGCTTTTTGGAAAGAAAACGTTGTTTTTCTCTTGTTCCTTTGGAAGGCTGCAGCCCAGACAGCGCCATCAGCCCTAATTCTTTACTTGACTCCGGTTTTGTGGGAAGATTTAAATAAAAAATGCCGGGGGGGGGAAAAATCGCAGGCAAAATCGCAGGCATGTAATTTCTCATGCGATTCGTGAGGTTTTTCTAGTCCACCTCTAAGTTGTTGAGTTGCAGTAACCATGTGGTGGGTAGTTGTTGGATACTCATATGGTGAGAGAGAAATAGGCTGAAGGAATGAGCTTCTGATGTTGCACAAAAACTTATGTAAATGCCTTTTGTATAGCTCGAAGAAAATCTAGGACTCCTCTAAATCTAAGAGTCGGAAATTTGGCTGGGAAGCCATAAATTCAGTAGTTGTCTCTTCTGCAATAAATTCAAAATATTGGCCAGGGAAGAAGCATCCACGTTCAGCTGTGGCAGAAGGGGTTACTGACCCTTCTGGCTTCTTCTTTTTCTGGTCATAGAATCATAGAATAGTTTGGGTTGGAAGGGACCTCTAAAGGTCATCTAGTCCAACCCCCCTGCCGTGGGCAGGGACATCTTCAACTAGATCAGGTTGCTCAGAGCCCCGTCCAACCTGGCCTTGAATGTTTCCAGGGATGGGGCATCCACCACCTCTCTGGGCAACCTGTTCCAGTGTTTCACCACCCTCAGCGTAAAAAATTTCTTCCTTATATCTAGTCTAAATCTACCCCCCTTTAGTTTAAAGCCATTCGGTCGGTCCAGAACAGGTTGAAATGTAGCTTAGGATAAATTGCAAGGTGATGATTTACATGGCAGGTGACACTGGAAAGCACATTATTCTAGGAGGAAGCATAAGATGGGATGTATTTACTGCCTGTCTGGGCAAATTATCCACTCTCGGATGTCTGGCATGTGCTTGTGTATGTCCAAAATAACTGATAAAGTGGATGCAGAGAATAACAGTTAATGAACGCAACCCCCCCATGGCTATTGCCGCATCCCTCGCTCTGAACTCTCTTTAACTTCCTCTTTGAGAAACTGATGCCAGAGATGCTCTGAAGTGAAGAAGCTGGTTTTGCGTGAGCAAGCACACAGACAAATTTCATTTCTGCTGCAGAGGTGAGACGAGCACGGCTTTTGCTGGGAAAAGGAGAAGGATCTGTATTTGCGGGGACGTCGGTGCTCGTAGCCCCGTGCGTTGTGATATTGGAGCTGCAGAGGCCAACTCCTTGTCTTGCCTCTCTTGCTTAGTGGGGTTATAGTGTCACATCCCACCGGGGAAGCTTCTCATTTGAGATCAAGCAAATTATCCTGGGCTGGCTGCTACTGTTTCTCCGTCTTGTCAGGCTGGCTGTGATTTACTCTTAATATTTATCCCTCTTCACCTTATATTTCTCACTGAAGAGTAAAAAACCCTGCAAAATAATGAAGCGGAGGTGGTAAACTCTAAGCTTGTGCCATACAAGGGGACTGCAGCTCGCAGGCGGTGATGGTTTGGGAATTGAAATGCAGTTTTCGAGACTTGACCTCCACCGCGTGAGTCGTTCGTGACCCTTCACGTAAAGACTGCTTTAGGCCATATCTATTATGGATGGATTGCCTGTGTTTCCAGAAGGCTTTTTTCCCCCTCCCCGGGCGGGTTGCAGGATGATTGCTTTTTATTTGTGTGTGCGCGCCCACGGAGAGCTCAGGATCTCCTCTGGCTTTTAAGTATATACTTCTGTTACCTAGCAGGTATTGTAGGTGGATGTGTAAATTAGTATACTTCTGTTTACATAGAAATGAATGTATAGTATAAAAACAATTTACTTCTAAAAGACTCATCCTGCCTCCAGAATATGTTTGAATCTTAACGCAAGACAAAGTAATTTAATCCCCCAAAACCCATACGTTGTTTGCCTCTCATTTTTTCCAGCAAATTTTGCCTTCATCAAAAGATAAATCAATTTGTAGCAGCTATTGGAAGCTATTTAAGCTGGCGAATTGAACAGCTTAATTAGGGAAAATATATTAAAGGATCTGAGCGGTGCTAACCCGTTCAGTGCCTCCTCTTGAGTACACATCTGCATGGTCCTCCACCCTACAGCAGTGTCTGGGGCTCTGTAGATCACCTCCAATTTACTTGTGTTTCCTGCTGCTTTTATCTGATTTGGCAAAGGCGGCTGTGGGGGTGGCAGGACTAATCTGCCCTGTAAAACCTGGCAATGCCTTTCTTGGCCTGGCCAGTTTGGGGACTTGAAACTTTATTCTCTTCCAAATTTTTTTTTTTTTGTTTGTTTAAATCAAAGCAATAATAAATTTTTTATTACTGGGGGGCTCTTCCTAAAGCACCTGGCTGCTGCGCGGCGTGTGGGAACATCTCCATCCTGACCCCCTGGCAGCGGCTGCCTGGAGCATGAGATGTAGTCACGGTCTTGTGGTTTGCACCACACCCAAATAAATAGAACACAAATGGTGGGGAGCAGCATTTCCCAAACACCCCTTCCCATTCAGGTCCGTCCATACGTGTTGTTTGCACTTTTAAGGAGGGGGGCGCGGGAAAAGGCACCCAATAAAAGTGCAGACCACAGGAGTCAGGCTGAATCTGCCGCTGTGCTTCGTTCTTCCCCATTAACAAATACCGCGGATGAGTGTGTGGAGAGGTGGGTATCCCCTCGTTCCTAAATGACAGCTTGTTTCAGTGCTAAATTCATTAGTAACGCTGCTCTGACGAATACTCCCAGCCTTCCAGTCTTGCTCAGTCAATGCCGAGCGCTCCTGCCGGAGATCCTGACCATCGGGGCGGCTGCTGTCAGTCTTGCCACTGCTAAGACGAGGATGCCCCTCTGCCGGACCTGTGTTGGTGGGAGAAAGCTGCTGGGGCCTCAGTCCCAGCCTACAAAAACGTGCTAGAAAGTGGATTTTTGAAAGGAGTTTCAGGCTGCTCCTCTTTGGGAGGGCGAGCATCGCGGTTATTAGCCGAGGTTTTCTCAAAGCTGCGCTTTGCAGCAGGGCTTGCCAAACCTGACCTCACTCTAGGGCTCTTCCCTCGGGTGGACGCGTGGATCCGTGATACCTAGAGATGAGCAGGCTATGGGCTGGCTTCAGCAAATAAGACCTTCTTCTTGCAAAGGCTGAGAATTCACAGAGCTGAACTCCCCAAGGCTTTTAGCGTGTGGGATGGTGATGGGTTACAACAAAAAACCAATGTTCGGTTAATTTAAGCTTCAACTTGAGGTGCTCAGTTAAATAGAGTTGATATCAGGATAGTCTTGCTTAAAAAGAAGAGTATTGTCAGCGCAGACCAAAGCGTTCTCCATCTGTTCCTGTAGCTGTTAAGAGCCAATATTAGATATCTCCACTGCAGTCTGGGGATCCTTAAGTGAGCGCTCATGGCAAAAGCTTCACGTGGAAAGTTTCTTCCCTCCTTTGCCTTGCTGGAGGTTAACTCATGCCCAAACCAGCCAGGCTTTGCAAAACTAAGTGTTCCTGGCGATGTCTAGTACTCGTTTAACGTCCTCCACTTCTTCCTGAAACGTCAGGGCCAAAAGGGGAAGGTGAAACATCAGCTGGAGAATCTCCTTGTCATCAACTTGAAAAGTCTCCTAATGACCCAAGAAGTGGTTTCCTTGCTCTTGGAGCTTGTAACAAAGGACAGACCTTGAGGTTTTTCTTCTCCAACCTTGTGGTTTTTTTGCTGCACAGCAATGGAGATGACAAAGTTTTACTGCCGAGGAAAATGATGAAACTTAGAAAATGAGAAGAGGTCTTGTGACAGGCTAACACCTCAGATTGCTTCGAACTTGATATTAAAATATATATACACACGATTTTATTTTTCCATTGCAGGTGGCTTATTCCACGGTAGCATGTGCGTATCCGTGCCCATGCACCACGCGTGTGTGTGCACGTGTATGCGTGTGTACATGCACAGTTATTCTTGCCTCAGCACAACGATTTCCTAACGATCTCTTACCCATCCAAGACAGATTGCTTTTCATGGTTCAGTGGTTGCAGCTCAGGCATCCATTTTAATCAATAAAACAGTCAAAAGAGAGAATAGATTTACTTGTTTCTGGTTCTTTACATTTAATTGAAAATTTTCGAGTGATTACAAACATAGATATTGTATTGATTGCAGAGTTTAGAAGACAATAAGTGCCAAAAGAAAAATCTCCCTGTAGCCTAGCCTCTTCTCCCATCGCGATGCACAATAGATGATGGTGGTTTGCGCCTGGCTGTGTCCTTTCTTCTCCTTTCTCATGCCTTGTAAAAAACGGGATGGATTTAATGGGGTTTCACCCGGACATCGCAGGGAGCATCTTTGCCAGTCTGTGATGAACACCGTTAAATCCTCTTACCTGTGACGAGGGAGAATCTCCCATCGCATATAGCATATAAGCACCAAGCGAAACCTGGAGATGCCGTCATTCCGCGAGCTGGCTAGTCATCAAACGCCTGTGAGAATGGGCCGTAAAAACTCTCCAGATCCAACAAAAAGGGTTTAATTTTAATGAGAGCTGACTGAAAAGCAGTTTCAGGGAAAAAGAGCTTTTGGTCATCAATAGGGGAAAATATTTTTTTCCATTGTGTTTTCAGCAATGGGGATGCAAGTGCCAAAGATATTTGCTAGCGCCCGAAGGTGGATGCTGCTGTGGTATTTATCCCTTACTAGCGGGTAGGTTAACCCTTCCCCACCGCACTGGAATATTGCATTTAATTATTTAATCTGTTCACTGTTGTCAATGCGCCTGGTGAGACGTGTGCGTCTAAAGATGTGCATGTTTGCGGGGGTACCACGTATATAATAAATTTCTTGAAATTGAATAAATATGTGCATGGAGCAGTGTCTGTCTGGTTTGTTGCGTGGTCTTGGGGAACGGGTCTTCTGGACCCCCATGGTTTCCTAGCTGGTTTTGCATGGTCTTGGGGAATGGGTCTTCTGGACCCCCATGGTTTCCTAGCTTGCAGCTCGGAGTGATGCCCGAGAAACTTTGCCTTTCTTCTGGGGGGTCTTTGGGAAAAATAACAAGCCACCTTGTCTCTCTGGTTGTAAATTTAATAAACCTGGAAGCAGCACAGCAGCTGAACATATAAAAGTCATAGGCTGTTAACTCAAAATGGTCTTGGGGAATGGGTCTTCTGGACCCCCATGGTTTCCTAGCTTGCAGCTCGGAGTGATGCCCGAGAAACTTTGCCTTTCTTCTGGGGGGTCTTTGGGAAAAATAACAAGCCACCTTGTCTCTCTGGTTGTAAATTTAATAAACCTGGAAGCAGCACAGCAGCTGAACATATAAAAGTCATAGGCTGTTAACTCAAATGAATGCGGGAAAACTTTAAAAATAGTCATCGAGACCCCTACGCTCTCTGCGAAATGAGATCTGATTTCTCTTTAAGTTGTTTTTAATAGCTGGAATTACCGAAGATTGGTGTTTACCAGCTAATAGGTTTGCGAGCAAGCTGCCTGTTTGGTGCCCATGGTGATATCATTTACACTGGTATTCATGCGATAACCTCTCGAGCGCACAGGTCTCCTCACAAATTAAAGTTGAACCTTGTGTGCCGGGTGCGCTCTGTCTCCCAGACAGAGAATTTCCTCGATACTTTTATTGTCATCTCTGATTTACTCAGCTTCGTTGCCCGCTGGAAGCATATTTGTTCCAGCATGGGCCAAGACGTGACTCCGGAGGAGCGGCTGTCATCCTCGATCTAGTCAAGGGCAGCCATGCCCTGATGTGGCTGTCAGCTTGCAATAAGCATGGCTTCGTCCCCGTCGGTCCAAAACCAGGGTGCAGATCTTAGGAAGGAGGTGCCAACTTGACACCCCCCCCCCAAAGCTGGCGATAGGAAGGTTTGGGGAGTCCTTCAGAGAAGAAGAATGGGTCTCGGGGCAGTTTTGTTCACATAAGCAAGACAAAAATGCCTCATTATCCCTGGTATTACGGTGCGAGCCGGAGACCCTCAGCGCGGTGAGGGGTGATGTGCAAACACCTCCTGAGCAGCTTGCAGTAAAAACAGTTTTGCTGCCGCCGAAAAAGTTTATAGATTCATGGCAATTCCTCTCTTGGCAGCATCTTGACTCTTCATCCCCATAGCATTTTTATAGATTTTGGGGGAGTTTTCCCTGCTACATACTCCTCCCCAGAAGGAAATGGACATTTTGAGGAAGAACAGATCCTTCTTGCTATTTTCTTTTCGAACACAAAAATCAAATTCTCCTTGAGGAAAAAGCTTCAAACGGAAAACTCTGACCAGCCCAAATTAGGGGGAACTTAATTTACTATGGTAAAACACTTTGAGAGCTGCAGATGAAAACTGCAATTTAAGTGCCTAATATTATAATTATATACTGATGTGTTTTATTAATGGGATTGAATGCTCATAGCTTTGTAGTAATGAGCTTTTTTGAAGATCCGCATAATAGAGTTTTCTGATGGTAAGGACCCCGGCGCGCTGTTCCCTCTAAGAAGCTCCTCGAAACTCATGGAGTAGCCAGGGACAGGGTTAATTTGTTGACTTGAGTAGTAATTAGTCACCTGTCTCCTGGAGGAGCCCTTCTTGGAGGGGAAGAGGAACCCAAACCTCCTGCTTGAGGCGCCATATGGATGATCTGAAATCTTATTGTGGTGGGACAAGTGACTCTCGAGCAAATGAAGTGTTTTGGGAACCTTGGAGATGAAAGGTATCACGTTGACAAATTAGCACTTAGCAGATTGCTAGTATTAAAGATCTGTGGGTTTGAACAGTGTGTACATTCAGTCCTTTCTAACACGGGGGAAGAAATAATTTTCCTGTCTTGTAACGCCATAATGAATGGGAACAAAACATCAAAACCTTGAGTGTTTTCATGGGCTGGGGCACCCCCTGCCACCAAAGTTCGGTTGAGTCAGTTAAAACACTGCACGTTCATAGCTTGCATCTGCTTGCATATTGCATCTGAAAAAACCCCGAACGATGCTAACCTAGATTTGGAAACGAAGAAAGGCTTTAAGACAGATTTCAATTTTAAACAAAACGTTGAAATGGGGTATTTTGATGATTTAGTTTTTTTCTTATAGTCAATTTTTCATAACTGACTTTCCTGTGAATAAATTTTGACTTGGATAAATCAACATATAGTATTAATTATATTAATAGACACATTAATTATATAACTGTTAGTTCATAAGAATTCAAGACTTTCTAAGACTGAATAGGGAAAGCATTGAAAAGAAAGTAGAAAATTGTAGAGCTGTTATAGCGTGGACTGGATATTTCTTATTAGGTATCTTTTGACAGGAAAAAAGTAATTTTTCAGAAGACACCACAATGTTCTTTACAAATCTTGCTTTTCTCTAAATGCTTCCCTTTTATCCAAGAGCGTAATTAGCTTTTGTTAACTTTTGTATGGGCAGTTTTCGTTTTGCACTTTCCTTGGAAGCTCTGGCTGCTTTTCTAAAATAGCTGGAAGTTCTGTTTTTTCCCTCAGCATCTTTAGTCCCAAATTTTCGCAAAGAGAAAAATTCATGTTTGGCCTCCCCTCACTAGTCAGGCGACCTTGAGGCATTTATTTAGGAAACGCAAAGCCAGGCTAGTTTTCGTCCTTCTCCCTTTGTTAATTAACCCAATATGTACAGTCATATTTTATTTGGCAGCTTGACTTGAGAGCCCAGCTGCTGGGAGATGAGCCATGAGAGAGGAAACAGAAGCTCTGTGTTGAGTTAATACATGGATTTTGTAGCTTGTTGATGTTCCCTGGAGCATCTGCTCCTTGGCACTTGCCTATGCATCTCAACCTGGATCTTTCCAGGAATGACGGGAAAAGGTCTAAGGAAGGAAGAAGTGGGAAAATGGGGATGTAAATAGGAGAACGTGGTGGACTTTCACCACGCTACTGAGTGGATGCTGGTAGCTGCTCCCGCAGACGGCGTCCGCATCGAAGAGCAAAATCTTAGGACCCTTTTCAGGGCAAAACCTACTTCTCTCCTCCCGAGGCCAAGAAACCATGCCTGGCTTTCAGCATCATCCTCAGTCACCTGTGGCAAGCTGGGTTTCAGGTGGGTGGGATGGCAGGAGATGGGAAGATCCCTGCCCTGTGCGTTCACCGTCCTCGCCTGCATCCCTTCTGCTCTTCTCATTCGTGGTCGCTGTCAGTAATGAGATGGGAAGACTGGGCAAGGAGACAGCTCCAGTGCCACCTTGTCCACCCCCACATTATCCTGACTTATTACATTGTAATAAATTGAACCATTCCACTTCATTATTTCATATTTGAGGAGATTTATAGATTGTCCTGGTGGCTGAAGAGGCAGTGATTAAAGGAGCAGTGTGCTAATGAATGAGCCTCAGCACAAAGCCTTTTTAATTAATGCACAGCCCAGGGGCTGTAAACGGCTTGCTGATAACAAGCCTGGCCCATTCAGGACATGAACTGACAACTTTGCACAAAATGAAGGCTTATGTGGAGACATGGGTACGGTATTGAAATGGCAATTAAGGCTAATAAAACGATTCGTCTGCCTATCCATTGCTGCGGTGCTGGCCCTCCTTCAGTGTGCGCGGCCCTTTCTCTGCCTTGGAAGTAATGGCAGGGGGAGATTTCATTTGGCTCTTCCAACCTTTCTTCGGTGATTTAATTTACAGGCTGGCTGCTGCATCTGTTCCTTCATGTGCCTCTTTCAGTCGTGTTAGAGATGGATTTTCACTCCAGGCTTTTCTGAACTTGCCTGAAATTTCCCTGAGTCAGATTATTTTGTCTGGCTTTTTCCACTGTTTTTTTTTATTTTTTTTTTTTTTAAAAAATTTTTCTAATGGAGTGTCTTGCTGGGAGAGAAGGCGTCGAACTTGTCAGCGGTTGTTGTCCCTCCATCTATCCATCCATCCTTGACTGCGGTCTTGTCAGAGCGCTCGGCTAAGCAGAGGGTGGGCTTGCACGGCTCTGGGACGGGAAGGAGCCTGCCAGGATGAAACGTCAGCTTGCTGCAGGATGGCCTCAAACCTGCCCGTGCTCTTTAATGGGTTTCGCGACCCCTTTCTGCACATACTCTGGTTGGCGGTGTCGATGCGTGCTGTTAAACAGGCTCTGTGCTTTGAAAAAAAAGACTTTGAAAAAGTACATTAAGGGACAAGTCAATGCTTAAATAAACAGTTGTGGTAAACTGGAAGTTCCCGTGCAGCAGAGCGTTGTCCTTGGGAAGTTACGGGCCAGATGAACAGCACAGGTAGGTCATTGCTGCTCCACTGAATTCTGAGGAATTACCCCGATTTGTGCCAAATCCTGCATGGTGGTGCTTTGGTGTGCTTAAATGCTGTGCCCTGGGTCAACCTTGGAGCAAAACTCCCCTGATGCGTTCAGTAGCACGCAGCTATCATGAGCTGAACCAAACCAGACAGCTCGGATGCTGTATGGGGCCCGGCATCTCTGGAGTATTTGGGAATGTTCCTCTGAGCATCCCCAGTGACCTGGGAGAGATGAGGAACCCAAAGACCGGCACTGTCCCATCTTATCAGGGTTCAGCTTCTCCATTTCACCTCACCGAATCCCTGACAGGCAGAAGCACCGTTTTTCAGTAAGGGATGTGGGGAGAGGAGGTGGCGAACTTTCGAAACAAAAAAAAAAAAACCAGCAAAAAATATAAATTGAACTTTCGAAACAAAAAAAAAAAACCAGCAAAAAATATAAATGGTGCTGCCTGTGGCCTGCAGATTTAATGATATTTACCCATTTGATTGATGAAGATGATGAACGAGGCTTCGTGGCCTGTTGAGGGTGAAAAGTCTAAGTACCGGGATGGAGAGTGAATCAATCACTTCTCCGGCTCCCCTGCCAGATGGGTTCATCAGTTAACTGTGGTTCCCAACAGGGTCGTATATTACCCCTGGCTGAGGGACGGCACGTCAGCTATGGCTGCTGACTCTTCTCCGGAGAGATCGATAACCCACGGCGAGTGGAAGCAACACAGCCTAAATGAAACCACTAAAACTCCTCTCCAACTTTATTTTTGTGTTAGATTTTGTTTGCTAATATACATGTTCCCATAAAACATCTAGCAAGGGTTGGAGTAGACCATTGGGCCATGCAGTGCTGTGTTCTTCAGGGCCAGGTAGGAGACATTAACTGGAGAACATGGTGGAAAGTGCTGGTGGTTTGTTGGACAATAGTCTTCTCTGAGTCCTTGCAGTGACCCTGTTCTTTTTTGGATGTTTTTTTTAATGGCCTTTATTTAGTATTTGAGCACGTGCTCATCATTTCCAGGCTGAAGCCCGTAAGGCGGTTGTGAGGAATGGTTCTGTCCCTGCTTTGGGCAGAGAGACTGGGGGCACAGGGGCTGAGGGTGGGAGTTGTCTCCCCTGAGCTCAGACGCCACAATGTTGGACTCGTACAACAGTCAGAGGACTCATTCCTTTGGCATCACGAGACATATCCTCTTCGTGCCATCAAAATGTTGCATCTTCTTTGGGTGTATCCTTATTATTTTGAGTAGTATTTACCTTTTACTCAGCAGAAGTCAGTGAATTATTTGAGGATGTGTTGGTAAACAGTGTGTGAAAAACAGTTGCGCAGAACCGTGTAACAAGCTCAGGACTTGGGATGTTCATCAAAAGTTTTGGGGTTTTATATTTCCTGAGTTCTACCAACCTTGTAAGCAAAGCCAATGTGATTTATGGCTTTGTGTTATGTTCCCGTGAAACTTGCAGGATTTTGATATAAAATTCTCCTGGCTTTAACTGTCAAGTTTCACCTGAGTCCTGCTTTGGAGACCATTATTCTTTATGTTGTAATTTCTGAAGAGCCTTTTACAGCAGGAGCTCAGCATTATATAGCACGTAGTAACGAGCAGGTTGCACTCCTGAGTAAAGAACATTCTGCTACGTTCAAACCTTTTACGGTGATCATTGCAACCGTTGATGTCCAGGACAGATGTGCAGAGTGTTTTGCAACATATCTGTGTAGGGAAATGCCATTCTGCTCAAGTAGAGCAGAATGGTTTGTGATTTAGAGCTTCGGGTCGCTGGAGGATTTTCACACCATCTGAGTTCACTTATCTAAAAAAGTCCCAAGTTGTGTCCGTGGAGAAGGGGAGGCTCCTGCCTTCAGTGCTGTGAGCTACCCTTGGGAGGAGCCTGTCCCTCTGTTGACTTGGTCTATTGACCTCCCCAGTCTGTAATCAGGACCCACTGGAGGTCTGGCCTTAATTACCCGGCCTTAATATTTTGGGCTTAATGTCTTGGTCAGACAGAGATGCTGTCACATGCAAAGGTCCTTGCCAGGCATGAAGAACGTGGCGGGAAGTAAAAGGAGGAGGATGTTGCGGTGATGCAGGAAAGTAGGAGCTGAAGTCCTTGCAACGTGCATGTCCAGACCCTGAGTTTTAAGAAGGAAGATGTCGTGGGCCAGGCTTGGTTGCCATCGCAGCACATGCAGAAGCAGCACGCTAAATTTTCAGCCACGGGTGGCGTGAAGATAGGAGGAGGGGTGGCTTTCAGGCGGGGGCTGATGGACGAGGATGTCTCAGCACTGTTTTTTTTTCCCTGGTTACGCTGCAGACACCTTCTGTGACCTTGAGGATGTTTTCAAATCTTTCTTTTCCTCTTGTATCTGTGCAGTCTGCTTAGACTGTGCTTTCTAGGGCAGGGAGCATCTCTTACAACATGTACTTAATTGAGGTTTGCCTCTCATTTGAAGTTTCTGGGCACTGCTTTTGATATCAATAACAATCACGATCGCGAGAGACCAAAGACAAAGGAATGATTCCCAGGAAAAATAGAGCAGTGGTATTCTCCTGTATTGTTAATTCAGGGGTAAGGAATATAGACGAGTTTTAACAAGGAATAGTAAGAACTAGAGAGCTTCAGAGTGCAGTCCTAGTGTGGACTAATAGCTGTTATATGACGAAACAAGCTTTCCAGACCTCCCTGCGCTCTTTTTCTTGGGAGGAACGGGAGGAAGGGAAATGCAAACGTTTCCTAGGAAGATCTGCATGAATTCATAGGGACGGTGCCTACAGCAGAGCTCAGCCTAGGCTAGGGTTCTGAGATGGGCCCCGAATCACAGGCAGGGGTAGAGGAGTTGGGGAGAGCCCCACCTCCCCCAGTAAATCCATGCCGAGCCTAACTTGCAAATTTCGTGTGAATCAGAGCTTTTTCAGGTTGGAATTCCTGGCTAAACTCCACGACTTACATTCAGCACAATGCAGTCATTAGAGAGGGGCTTCAACTCATTATCTTCTTTTCGTTAGCATTAACCATTAACTCTGGATAGCCGTGTTGTTGATATTAACGTCTTTGAAACCTTCTGAGCTCTTGGCTTCGATGGATTTCATAGGCTGGTTGGGGAGAGTGTTTCTTTTCATCAGGTCTGAATTTGTCACTATTTCAGTGGAATCAAAGGGGACTTCTTGTGTTGCAAGGCAGGGAGGATAGAAATACCAGATGTACTTTGTCTCTCTCATTCATTAACTCATATACATTTCTCATAAGGCTTCCTATTTGTCTCCTTTTTAAGACAAATAATCTCAGCCCTTCCAATCCCTTGTCGTATGGAGACAAGAATGATTTAAGGACCTGGAAAAGTTCCATGTCATCATTTCCAGGCTGAAGCCCGTAAGGCGGCTGTGAGGAATGGTTCTGTCCCTGCTTTGGGCAGAGATTGAGGGCACAGGGGCTGAGGGTGGGAGTTGTCTCACCTGAGCTCACAAGGGATACAGAGACTGGTATATTTAGTCTGGTCATCTCATTTCCCGAAGGATATAGAACAGGAGATGGAGATGACCGGGCTGAGTATGCCAGTTTCTCTGCAGATGGCTAACATGGGGACAAGTGCAGGCAGGGATACACGTCCGTCCACCCAATTTTTTCTGCTGCTAGCACATTTCTGGGCTGCGTTAAGTTTGACTTAGCATGGAATAAGATAAATTTGATAGGAGCTGTCTGTATGGCATCTTGGATCCTGAACCCAGAAGTGGATGCTGAACATGTTTGGGTCATTTACTCCATAGGCATGATTTATAACTTGACTGAGGTTATAGCTGTGGCATTTGTTTAAGATCTGATCTAAATCTCCCGTGATTGCAAGGTGTCTTCTAGGGGATTTGGAAGAGCTAGACTGCCTTATTCCTTTTCTCCTATTCTGAAGGTTATGCATCCCCATTTTCCCCCAGAATACAATAGTCTTTCTCGGGATACTCAGGAGGAGCAGAGGAGAAGTCACTGTCTTCACTCTGGGTAGGAGCAGCTCTGTTTTAGGGTACTAATCCTATTGTAAATCCCAGCACTTGGATATCTCTAATAATAATTCCTGGCACTTGAATGGTGGTTTACACACGCCCGTAAAGCAATAGGGTAAACACTGAGCTAATCCTCCCGGTACCCTGGGAGCAGCAAGGTGAACAACTAGTTAACGTTTGTGCAACACCTGGAGTGCCAAAGGGTGGTGGTGGGGCTGCTGTTGCTTCCCAGAGCACGGCAAGGACCCTTGGACCAGGCCGGCAGCCTGGATGCCAGGAGGGGTGTCCGGCGAGGAGGCATGGCTCGCCCGAGGGATGTCTCTTGCAGCACCTTCGCCATACGCCTTGTTTACGAGCTCGCTGTGAGCTCAGACGGAACGAACTGTTTGAGAAATCTCTCCCTGCAGCCGAGCCTAATTTATCCTGTCAATCTGGTGCTCGCCTTCCCGCGCTCGTATTTACCGCCATTGATTTATTGGATCGCAGGAATATTAAGAACCTCAAACTATTAGTCCTGATTACAACTTCTTGGCGGCTTCATCACTCCACGTGTCTTGCCGTGCTCCGAGGGAGGCTAGCCCCTTCGCTGCCTCTCAGCAGCTATCGAGCATCAGTTCGCTGCTCTGCTCTTCTCTCTCTTCTCCCCGTCCTCTCTTTGCTTTCTTGAATGTGCCTTTCTTGCAGCGACAGATATTTTGGAGGGGGAGAGGAGGTGCAGTGAAATGAAACAACTTTCTCAAGCTGAGATGAACTCATCTGTAGCAGAGCCAGGGAAATGAGGTTGCTTGTGTCCTTGCCCTGATGCTCCCGATGCATTGGCGCTCCCCTCATTTCTCCTCTGCTGCTTCCCATCCCTTCGTGCCCTTTGGCCATGGCCAGTCCTCCTGCAGTCAGCGCTGGCTCTTCTTTCCTACCTTTAACGTGCTCTTTGAAAATCCCAATGTCTTTTGTCTTAGAGTGGCCTGCGCAATGTTTCCCTTCTCATCCTTTTTCTGGCTCCTGAATGCTTCAAAAAAGAAACGGGGTCATCCTGAGGACTGATATTTACTCGGTGGGAACGCATTTAGCTGCTCTGGGGAGATGAAGATGCCACCTGCAAAGAGGTGCTGCAGTAGCCCTGGTTTTGAAGCTGGCCTGGATCAGGAGAAAAATAGCCTCTGGCAGCGAGGGAGGGGGAGAGCAGGGAATTTGGGGCGAGAAAAGTGCTGAAAGGAACAGTCTGTGCGCCACGCTGTGCTGGGGGAGGGCTGCGTGCGGGGGGAGGCGGGTGGGCCAGGCCCCCCCAGGCTCCAGCTGGGGTGCAAGCGCAGGGAGGCTGCTCGGAGCGGCTGCGTGCGAGCTTTCCCTCTCGCCGCGAGGATTCTGTGGGTGTGCGACGGGGCTGCAGCCCCCGCCCTGTGCTCCGGTTGGGCTGTGCGGGGATGCAGCGGAGCTCGGGTGGTGGCGGGAGATGGTCTGGTCGCCGGTGCTGATGCAGGGGCTGTGTTTGCAAGGGTGAACTTGTCCTCTGCATTTATCTGAGGGGCTGCTTGTGCCCAGGCTGGTATAGATGAGTTTGTTTATGAGCTGGTGAGCCAGGAGATGACTGTGCCGGTGGGTGCTTTTGTCATCGTACCCTCCCATCTGTCTTCATTGGCTTTGGAACCGTCCTGTCCCTTTGCTCGGCTTTCCCCTTCGGTGGGGAGCTGTGATTTTAAGAAAGAGCCTCCTGAGCCTCCAGGCTGGGGGGGCTGGTGGTGACCCTGCAAGCCACGGGGCGTTCACTGGCGCTTATTGCTCGCTGATATTGGCTGGTGGGGTCTAGCAGCACCCGCTCACCACCACCCAGCAGCAAGTGGCAAGACTTCGTGGGCAGGGGGAAAAATTGCCTAAGAGGAATTCGTTAGTGGGGGCAAAAAGAGAGAGAAAAGGGTTTTAGCTGATCCTGAAAGCGCCACATTATTATGATCAGGGAGGCTCTTACCTCTGCAGTGCCCTCTAAACGCTGCCAGGCGCTGCAGAGGTCCCCCAAAGGCCGGGTGGCTGGGATCCAGCTTGCCTGGGGTTGCCAGCTGCGTGATGCTTTGGAGACGATGTCCCATGCTGGCTGTCACGGGTCGGGGGAGCGAGGCAGCAGGCTCC
>NW_008795485.1:1526212-1539148 GCF_000699145.1 Aptenodytes forsteri
GGGAGAGAGGCAGCAGGCTCCCACCCCCGCCCCGTCTCTCCTCCTCCACATCTGGTATAGGGTTGCATCCCAGCCGCCGGGAAATGGGTGGGCTCCTTCATCGGCACAGGCGGCCGGAGAAGCGGGTGCTGGACCCCACGTGCTATCCCCACTCCTGAGCTTCCTTTCCTGCCCTTCAGAGGCTTCATGGTAAGACGAAAGCTTCGTCTCCAGCCCTGTCCATCCTTCATCACTCACGGCCTTAGAAATATTTTGGAGAAAGGGTTTCCAGTCTGCTGGCTCGAGGCTCACTAACTCATCTGGGCGAGCCGCTGGTGAGTAATGGCTGGTGTGTGCTCCACAAGGACCTGGCCGTTTCCCCATGAAAGGCTTTCAATCATGCTTTCTCAGCCCCGTGGCCACACAGTGCTTTAGCCTAATTACAGCAGCGCCGCTTAATACACTGCAGCCACCAGCAGAAGGGGACTTGTAAGCTTCAGCCGTGTCTCCCGGCTTTTACTGCCCACTGGAGAGGTCCGACGTGCTGAGGAGCACCAGGTCCTCCCTGGTGTGGATGTCACCAGAGAGTGGTCCTGTTGCCTCATCCACCCCTTCCCAGGGTAGGACAGCAGCATCACCTGTAGCTGGAGTTTTAGGTCCTGGCTCTCGGGTCCAGCAAAGGGGGAGGAGAGCAAGGGGTACACCGGCTGGATTTGGATGGGTAAATTTGTAGCGAACAACTCTTCGGTCTACTTCCACCCCTCATGCTGTCCTTTCCCTTGGCCATCCTTTCTCCCTCGGCCTGCAGCTCAACGCCAGTGCCTGGGAGTGCAGAAAACACGTTACTCGTGGAGCAGCCAGCCTGCTTAAGGAGCTAAATTTATTTCATTTTCTAAACTGCAGCTGGGAAAAAATAAGGAGCCATTAGGCTGTCAGTTGTCAGAGCTTTACGGGAGCATCAACACATCATGTTTTTCTTTACTGAGACATTAAATGTGTCAAGACCCGTGATGGACTGTCTGGATCAGATTCAGAGGGCAGCTGGGATGGTGAGCGAGGGCAGGAAGGCTTTCTCCCCTCTCCCAGCGCTGCCGGGCTCTATGGTCGTACAAGCCTCGGGAGCGCTGCGCTTTCCGAAATGTAAGGGCAAAGTCCTTCAGCGCTGCTGCCGCATGGGCATTGTCACCTTAATGGGACCAGTCACACTGGTGTCTACAGGGATGTTGGCAGGTAATGACGAGGCTTGGGTGCTCGGTCCCGTTGGCATCGCTGGATGAAGCAGGACCGCGTATTTCCAGTGCAGCACTTGGGTGGAGAATTTGGAGGCTGCCCTGGCCAGCAGACAGGAGCGTTTCTCCCCGTTTTCTCCCCGTCAGGAGGTTCTTGACTGCCTGGCCATGGCAGTATGCTGGGGCAGAGAACTGATGGGGACAGCGATGTGGAAACCGTGACTTACGCTAAGGAGAATTCAATGTGAATGTCGGTTTTATTCTTTTCCAAAACATGACCGGACTTGGGATTTTAATTTTTTTTTTTTTTAATGAGTTTGTAGGATGCCCAGAAACCTCCCAAAGAATTCAGCATCACAGGGTTCTCCTGAATGCAGTGTTTGGTCTGCATGTACATGAGATGTATGGCAAATATTTTATTTCAGATGCTGGCATATTTGCACTGGCACTGACTAAATTACATGTGAGTGATGAAAGGCCCTGTATAAATATGGTGTTTCCATTGGTATTGATTGCATTATGATTGCAATTACATTTGCAATGGAGCTGACTGTATTATGTGTGTCATTATATTGGCAGTCATCATTAGTGCTTGCCTGTGGCCACTTTCTTTTTCCCCAAGTTGTGTCTGAAGCAGGAATTGAACTGTCGAGGCAGAGTGGCAGAGGCAAGACTGGCTCTGGGATGCTGCGTTTGCCCGGCAGCGCTGACCTGCCCCGGGCCAGTGGGAGCGGCAGGGGAGCGCAGGTAGGGATGCGACACCTGCCTTTGGGCACCTAGAAAAGCCATCCTGACCAGGTCCAGCAGCAGAAATGCTGAGGGGGTTGGCTGTTGGTGCACGCAGGACGTGCCTGCTTGGTTTCTGGACCCAAGCATCTCTGGCCACTTGTGCAGGTGACCGGCTGATGCTCTTCTGGCTGTTACTTCTCGGTACCTTCAGCTGCACGTCCCCTCGCGTGCGGGGTGGCCGAGCAGCTCTGCGCTCCTGCCAGCTCCCGCTGCTGCCACAGTCCCTCCCAGGTCACGTGCATTGCAGCCAAGACCTCTAAAGTATCAAAATGCCATTTAAAAGTTCCTTTTTGCTCTGCGTGCTGACCTCATTACAGAAGCTAATTTCCTTGCATCATCTGTGTAGTAGAATGTCTTTTCTTCTTTGATTCATCCTCTGTCTTTTTTTTGTTTTGTGAGAAGAGGTGCTGCAGGCTCAGAGGCGGTTTTGATATTTTCCAAGCCAATATCCCTTCCTGCTAAGAACAAGATGTAATCTGTGTGTGTGTGCATTCACAGGCTTGCACAGAGCAAGCGTAACGTTCCTGGAATAGGAAGAAAGGGATGTGTATTCCCCAAATGCAGGCAGGGAGGTATGGTGATGCCTTTTACTGTCTTCTGAAGCTTGTGAGAAGGATGCCCTTTGCTACCCTGCCCTGGAAATGTCATCCTGGACGGGGAGGGAGTTTCGTGCCTGCTCCTCGCCCGAGGCTGAGGCAGGCTCCGTGGCAAATTGATTAAAAGCAGATGCTTTGAGCTCAGGAAGGGTTTTCCCTGCCTGGGCGGGCGTTAATGGGAAAGGTTACAGGTATGATGGGGAGTGAGGACTGGAGCGAGAAGGGGCAGGTGGGTAAGCCAGGGGGGTAGGGACGATGGGAGAAGGCGAGAGGAGCAGGGATGTCTGTGGAGGTTTTCTTCATCTGCTCACTTAATTAGAGAGGAGATGGGGAGCTGGCATGGTGACCCCAACTTGGTCACCCCTGGCCCTTTGAAGGGCGGTGGGGATTTGCTCTGGGCTCTGCCTCTGGCTCTCAGCTGCTGCCCCAGGGAGTTTGCCTTCCACTTGAAGAAAGCAAAAAAACCCTAAAAAATCCACAAAAGGGTGAAAATGGTGAGGGGGAGGCAGGGATGAGGAAGGGACACAAAATACACTCCCTCTCTGACAATCCACATGAGTTTGAAGTCAAAACATTCTGTGCATGTCTGCTTTTTTCTTCCCTCGCCACCTGGTAGCTATTATCAGATGACAATTTATTCCAGGCATCCTCTTGGGAAGAGATTTCATAAGCATCAAGATTTTAAATCCAGAAAGGGCCATGATGAGCACAGTGGCTGCATGAGCCGGAGCGTTTGGCTCCCAGTTCCCGTCCCGGGCTGTGTACCTTGCTGCTGTCTTTGCGTCCCCCCCTCCGCAAAACCTCAGGCTTTGGCTCTGAAGTTTGAAGTCCAGGAGCCTCCACCGGCTCTTGGACCAGCTCTCCAGCAAGGACCTCCAGCCACGGCTGGGAGAGGGAAGGACTCTTGCAGCTTGGCTGGGAGAAGGCGGTAGGGACTGTGCATGGGGTCTGGGGACGTGCTTAACAAGGGATTTCATCTTTTGTAACCTCGGGAGGTTTGCAATGGAGATACAAATGGTTGCTGCCAAGGAGCAGGTAGATCGCAGGAGCTCCTGCGGCCCCCTGGAAGGAGATGCTTCCTACAGCAACGCTACGCGGTTGGCTCCGATTCAGGAGTTTATCGTCAGGACAAATTGCCAGTTCACGCAGTGCCTTTTGTCTTAGCTTTTGCCTTTGCCACAGAGGCTTATTAGTCAAATTGTTAACTATTAGAATATTACTTTGCTGCTAATGACTTAGTAATAGGTTGCACTGGGATAATGCAACTCCAAAAACCCCTATATCTTACCAACGTGGCCGCCTTTTCCCGGCGTATTATGGCTTTCCCTGCAGTGGGAAGGCTCAGCCTTCTGTCATTAGAGTATTACTGTGTGACCTTCCCCCAGTGTAAAAACCCACCCCAGCTCCTCTTGCCGTCACCCTGTGGCCACCCCGCTCCTCCTGCTTCTCGCAGGTGCCTTGCTGGCGTTGCACGCAGGCATGACGCACGGGGCTGGGCGTACCTCGGCGCCTGCAACTTTGCCTCGCCGACGGTGAAAATAGACTTGTCATGTTTGGTTTGGTTTGGTTTCCAGCAGATGTATTCACAAATAACTTCATTTGATGGCGATGATGGGGAAAGAAAAGAAAATCATCCCGATCGTTTCCTGAATGTTATCCAATGATCTACAGAGCTAGTCAGAAATTTTTAAAAAAGGAAAAAAAAGAAGGAATTGTGAATAGTTTGACAAGAACGTCAGTGTTTCTTGAACAAATTACTTGCAGCACGTAATTCAATTGGCTTGAGTTTCTAGTGCGCTTCAGTGCCGGTTCCTGAGCACTGAGGCAGGGCTGTGCTGCCTGCGTTCCCAACACGCGAGGGACACGGCACTCATTAAAATGCAGTAAAAATCACAGAGCCTTTAATACCGCTCCTAGGGCTTGAGTGATGATGTTTCGGGGAGGGAGGGAGGGATGCATGCAGTCAGGTCGGTTTGGCCTCGGCTGCCCAAGGCTTGTCCCTTCTGCTCAGTGTCTGCTGTGTGAGCTGGAAACCTCGGGGTTTACAGGGGCTCGGCTCGGTGGGATCTGCAAAACCAAATGAGTGTCAGTCCGGATTTGCTTCTCATCTGCTCCCAGTGTGAACTGAAAGTTCACAAGTGCACTGAAAGCAGCAGGAGGAGCGAGGGCAGTCGTGATGCAGGGTAAGTCTCAGCAAGCATCCCACGGCTCTGGTGCCTGAGATGCGCTGGAGCTCCTTTTCCCTCCGCTGCAGCCGCATTAGAAACCCGCTCAGGTCCCTTGGCTGCAGGCAACCCTCTGTGTGCAGAGCTCCGGCAGGAGCCGGGCCAAATTGTCTGTGCCCGCAGGGTCACATAGAAGTGATGCTGGTGGTGGTTTGTATCTCCTGTAGAAAGCAAAGGTGCTGGTAACTTCAGCCGAGGGGCTGCTGTTCAGGGTCTCTGTTCGAATCGGATTTTAATTTGCTTTTATTTAAAAGGTGGATTTGTTTTGTTGGCAGGCGGTGGGTGAGGGAGCAGTGCCTGTGCAGCCTGCCCCGGAGGGGCTGTGTCGCTGCGATGCCAGATTAGGCAGCATGAAGCAAGGAGGGGGTAAATACGAGCGATAAAAAATAATGCTGTAGGAAGACTTAATGCAAATTCTCTTCCTGTCCTGGCTGTGTGTTTGGTGAGCAACTCCTGCGACATGGGGGTTTGGTCACCAGGGCCGGGGCTGTGAGATGGGGCGAGTACGTGGCTTGCCCCGAGGAGCCTGATGCCTTGTCCGAGGGCTCGTCTCCAGGTGACTGGAGGCAGACTGCGAGGCTTTGCCTCTTGTTTAGAGAGCTTTGACTTTTATAAGTTCAAAATGAGATGGCAAATTGAATTTGTTCATGAGCATGGAGGCTCTCTAGGGTTTCCTCTTTAATTCAGTAGGCTTGCTTTAAGGGACTTTCTATTTTAGCAGAGAAAGAATGGGATTGGTGCTTTCATCTGTCTGGCTTCCTTTACCGGTTATCTCTGTTTGCTCCTGCAGAGTCCATCTGAGGGCAGCAATGCCCCTTTCTGCGGTTCCCGTCCTGGTGCCCCCGTCCCTTGTCCCTGTGCACGCTGCTGCGCCCCGGTTTTTGGGCAAGGCTCCGCTCCCTGCGCAGCGGTTTGCAAAGCGCTTGGGAGGACCCGTTGGAGGGGCTGCAGCAAAGCCCACCCGTGCTTCTGGGGCTGGCGGAAGATGCAGGACCTTGGTCCTTTCTCCTTCCTCCCCATCCTCTTTGTCCTGCTCGTACCAAGAGCTGCCTGGGTGAAGTGTTCCCTCCAAGTACGTCTCGCCGGCAGCTGGCTTTCGCCGCGTGCTGTCGGTGCCATCCGAGCAACAGGCTAATGGGAGCCATATGGAGCGAGCGGCGAGGCTGGCTGCGTCTCCCGCCCCCCGCGCTTGCAGGGAGCCCCGGGGGGTTTCTGAGCAGTGACAGGAACAGTCGCAGGCAGAGGGACCCGTTATTTGCTCTTTCATGGTTCAGAGGTCTCCGTCTCCACCTGGCGCTCCCTGGGGAGTCCCCGTGGGCTGCAGGGGGAGACGGGGGCTTTTGTGGGACGTGTGGCACCTTTGCACAGGATGAGGGTGTGCATCAGACCTGGAGCCCCCGGCTCTTCCCAAATATCCTCTCCCCAGATACCAGGAGAAAAAACACACTCTCGGTTTTTGCAGCAGCTTTTGGGCAGTGGGTTATTTCTGCCTTTTTTTCTCCCTCCCTTTTTCATTTGTATTGCTGCTGAAAAATGAAGGAGGGTGCAGCTGAAGAAGCAGAGGCAGAGACCTCTTTAGCATGTGAATATGGTTTGGGTTTGTTGGTATTTTCGTCTCACGCTTAACCCAATGAAGCACCGCGGTCTGCTGAGCTCAAAGGGCTGCGAAAACAGCGCTTGTAACAAAACTGGAAATCAGGTGAATTTTGCTGTGTTTTAGGTTTTGTTATGAGTTGAATGTCAGCCTGGTTTGTCGTCCTTCTGGGAGCGTCGGGAAACGGCAGACGGAAGGGTGCAACACTAAAATTCATTGCTGCTGAGCTTGTCGCTGGTGCGTGCACAAACCTTGCACTTACAGCAAATCTCTGGGGTTGTAAAACCCCGTGGAAAGACGGTGATAAACCCTCCTGAGACTCCCCGGAAGAGCTGCACCTCCGCATCTGCTTGTGGGGCTAATGGGACTTTCTGACGCACGTCGAGATCTTGACTGGGAAGGTGCTGTTGAAGGACAAAGTCTGATGATGTTTGGATCTTAATGTTTTACAGCTCCCCTGCCTTCGAACAATGCCTAAAAATACAAGTGTATGCAAATTATAAACTAATTTAGATGATGGAGCATGGGAATATTGCTCATACTCCCCAAGCATGGCATTTCCAATCATATCTTCGTTTCATTTTTAAGCAACGAAATCATAATCTTGACATGTTTATCATTCAGTGCCTGCACCAATTATCTCTTTGGGTTCATTCTATAGTTCATAGAACTGATAGATTATGATCATGTTGTTAGGAGAATTGTGCAGTCATTATTTCTCCAGCTGGAGGAGAAGTTGAAAAACAATTATAAAGAATGATTCTCCTTTGGATTGCTTTCTGAGTTTGTGAAATAGGCAAGCTCCTATTACTGGGGGCCATGAGCTGCAAGGCTACTGCCGCTCTTGGTTTTGATCTCTTGTGATCCAAAACAGACGACTTGTAAAGCTGATTTTCTCCAGCAAGCTCCGTTTGCCGTTACTATCTTCTTTATGGGTTGATATCAGGGAGATGAACGCTATTGGCCACACGAGAGCTGAAACCCTGAATGATAATTTCCAGTTTAATTACAGCACAGGGGTGGTGGTGATTCACCAGTGCATACCTCTTGGGGAGGGGGTGGTTAGAAATTGAGACCCAAGGCTTGCATCCAAATAACGCAACGTTGGCATCTGTGAGTAATTTTGACTCAAAACCAGATGAAGCGTGGTTCCCTCAAATTAAGTTTTGTTTTCTTTCAAGATCCTTAATGAGATTCAGGGGATTGTGACCCCCCAAAGAAAATATTTGCGGGAGCTGCTGCAGAAGGATTCCTCTGGGACTTTGGGAGTTGAAGGCAGCGTGCTCCTGGGGGACAGCTTTTCTTTGATCCCCAGAAGGGGCTCTCTAATCCCATCCATTAACAGACTTGGGCAGCTCGATGGTGATTTGGCAGCCTTCCTTCTGTGATTGATCGTCCCCAGAGGAATACATTGCCTTTCCGCTCCTCCCTTGCCGCAGTTCTCCATGCACGCTATTGAATTTTCAAGTTACTTGACCAGAAGAGAACAGAACCAGAAAAACAAATGTCTTGTCAAGGCATCGTTCCCATGCAAGGATTTTGCCTCCTTGTCTCTCCGGGGCTTTCCTTTCCTTCCTCATCTTCCAGGACATGAGCAAAGGGCCATATCCACTGCAATCGGTTGCATACACACTTATCCAATTTGGGACTGGATGAAACCCCCTGTACCCTAGGCCTTGTTGTTTTGCCTTCTCCAGGTGGTCAATATTGAATGCTTGAGCAGATCTATTTATTTAATAATATACCCTGTCGATATTTATGTAGCTTGTAGCTGGCTGGGTATTCCAGATGAGCGTGGGTAACGACTGACGTGCAGAAGTAATTCTCCAGATGTAAAGTGCTGTGTGCCTGGGGAAGGAGGGAGCAGCACTTGAGGGGGTCTAGGGATTTTGTAGTGCCTTGGAGTGGCAGCTTTCCTCCCCGCACCGGTCACCGCTTCCCTCCTCTTGCTTTGAACTTCTGCTTTTCCCCGTCCACCCCCACTCCGGAGGGCTGGCTCAGATTTTCCTCTGAGGAAGGGAGAGGACCATGGCCAGAAGATAACGTGCTTGCTATGAGACCCCAATTGATTTGGGGACCACAGCTTGCTTCTGCTATTAGTATGGGATCTGCTTAGATTACGTGCCCCATAGCAGAGCTCTCAATTAGGTTATTTGGGTGCAGTGTGCTGCGTACGCGCGCAAGAGGGATGCATCTCCTTAAACTAAACTCATGCTTTAATGAAGAACCTGCTTTTATATGGGGGTTGTCTTTTGCAAAGCATGGATCTTTCCCCTGGCATTGCATGAAAATGCATGGAAGGAGGGTCCCTCCCAATCCTGCCAGCTGGTGCTGGTTGACCCGAGCAGCTTTTTCTGGTGTAAGCAGGAAAGCTGGGGGTGAAGCGACCTGGGTCCCAGGTCTTTTGGCTTCTCTGACTGCAAAGAAAAACGGCAGGCTTGACAGCACGGTGTTTTGAGGCTGGCTGGCTGTTTTTGCATGCTTGAGTTGGGCGGTGGCGTCAAGAGTCCTTGAAACTTTAAAGGAAAGATGGAGAAGCAAGCATTGCTATTTATTATTTTTGAACACCTACCACCCCGAGCTCCCAGAGTTAACAGGCTCCCTGTAGCTCTCTGCTTGCTAATATTTGGTAGATGGATAAACATACTTTATTTCTTTATAAAGGGGAAAGGTTGTTTACAAGTTTTGAAACAGAATGGAAATGCTGTTTTCCATCAGAAGCGTTTTGTGAACAATAACGAAATAATGTTTAAAAAGCCCTTGAAGTGTCCTTTTCAAACGCAAAACTGAAGTGCTGGGAAGAATATCAAATGCACACAAACCCGAGGTATAAATGCTTATTAATGAACTAAGAAAAAATAAAATGCAACTGAAAGCAGCAACCTATGCCTGGCACCAAAACCTTTGTGAAGGCGGTGCCAGGCCTCCGTAGGAGATGGCCATATCTTTATTTAAAAACAAAAGAAGTCACAAAATCTAACCCCGCTGCAAAGTCCTCTGTTTGCTGCGTGGCCACGGACTGTGCAGGAGGGATGGGGGAACGGCACCGCAGCCTCCTGCGCTTGCCATGGCCCCGGGCGGGTGCCTTTGGGGAAAAAAAAGCCCTGGGGATTCCAGACGTAAGGTGATGTCTTATTAATGATGGTCAGGGAGAAACTCTTTCTGGGTAGGAAGCGCCTGAGGAGTTGGCTGTAGGGTTCTTGCATCTTCCTCTTTGGTCGTTGTAAGCAGTGCGCCATGGAGGTGCTCAGATGCTGCTAATTCTGCTTGCCATTGCTATTCTTAAGGTCTATTTGACTACTTTTTTAATATTAGACAGTAGCAAGGGTAATATTTCTGGTGAATTCACCTTTTCCTTTTAATTATTGTAGTATGGGTAGAAAAAGAAGCTTTAAAAAACAGATTCTCTGACAGCGTATGATGAGTCAGAGCAAGACTTCCTTGTCTTGAAGAGCAGGTCCAAGGAGGACACCAGACGTATTTCCGTTTACTTCATGACCAAACCCATTACAA
The DNA here is from genome assembly GCF_000699145.1 of Aptenodytes forsteri. Classification (NCBI taxonomy): domain Eukaryota; kingdom Metazoa; phylum Chordata; class Aves; order Sphenisciformes; family Spheniscidae; genus Aptenodytes; species Aptenodytes forsteri. The sequence goes on from NW_008795485.1 coordinate 1,536,138, forward strand.
AATAAAAATATTTCCAAGTACCAGAGGAGGGAGCCAGCAAAACGCAGGAAATCTGAAGGTTTTCACTTTTTTAATGTCTCGTTTCCTAATGAAATCAGAATAAATTGAGCGGAGCGGCACTAAACTTCGCTGGCACTTGTGAAAGAGTTGATAAAAGTGGTGTCGGTGTCCGGCTGACGAGTTGGGTCCACTTGCTTTAAAAATCAAAAGTTTGCAACTTTTTGTCTTAGAGGACAGGGCTTTCCTCCCCTCTGCTCTTGCCCACCTGCTTCAGTTAATTTTTTGCAGAAACCTCAGGGTTCTTTTTTGGCCTCCGGTCTTTCCCCTGCTCTTGCAGCACGGAGTTATCCATGTGGATAACGTGGGTGGAGAGTTTCCCCTTAATGACGCTTGTCAGGGCCCGTCGCTGCTCACCCCGCAAGGCAGGGATGGTTTTTGCTGATGGGCTCTCGAACGGGGCCAAGGTGCAGAATAATTGGCTCCACCGGCAGCTCCTCTTGCTGCCGCTGCTCCCTGGAAAAAGCTAATAACGGAGGGGATAACCCCGGCATGGAGCCGCCCTCCTGCAGCATCCCTTGCCGAGAGGACGTTGGGTTTGCACGGTGAGATGTGCCGCGGCGTGGCTCATCGGTGGAATGGGGGAGACCAGAGTGCTGCCTGGAAAAGCTGGGGGAGGCAGGGAAAAGGACATCTGTGAGATGCCGGAGGCGTCTCTCCACCCTGCGGCATTGCTGTCGGAGGCAGGGATGCAGCGGGAGAGACAGAGAGAAGCGTGCTCTGCCATGGGCAATGCAGGCGTTGCTGCAAGGTGGTTGACCCAAAATGTTCAGGTGCAGCCCCAAATCTCCTCTCTGGTGTCTGGGATGGGTGGGAGCTGCCATTGCTGCTCATTTTTGGGCCTTGCCTTTTGATTTACTTGCGCTCCATCCCTCTGCAAATTCCCATTCCCCGTCAACTCGCCTTGCAAAATGCCTGTGCCGCATATGAAATGGAGGAGATAAAATTACAGTATCTCAAAATTGGCCGGGCTCGGTGCAATATATAACATAACAGATGGTACTACATGATGCCTCTGAAATATCTGTGCAATAGCATTTTAAGAAACGTATAACTGATCAGGCAGCATATGGAAAATACTTTCTGTGCTGCGTGAGGGTGCAGTGCCCCCTCTCCCGGCACCTGCTCTCCCTCCCCGAGTTAGGGGTGCGACGTGGCGATGAGCATCTCCCGTCTTTAATGGAGGTGTCCTCGTCATGCTCCTGGGGCAGGGCTGCCCCTGCAGCTGGGCGATCGCCATTTCAGCAAGATTTTTGAAAAAAAAACCAAAAAAGGAAACAAAGCGGTTTTCATCCAGGAGCAGAGCGAGAACATGGTGGTTTGGTGGCTTCTTCACAACCTCCAGGAGGTCCCTTCCCCTGGGAGCATCCCAAGATTGGGGCTGCTTGCACAGAGTTAGGGACCACCCAGCCTCCCCTCTGCTGCTCCTGGTTGCAAATGGGGTCTTGATCACGTATTTCCCACCTCCCAGTGCCTTAAGCAGAAGACAGTGCGTTCCTGGGTGCTGCCTGGAGCAGACAGACCACCAGAATGGTCCCAGAGGAGGTTCCTGGTTGAGAGGAAGGACCACCTCCCTCATCCCCTGGGCTACAGCACAAGCGCTGGATCTCCAGCCAGACTTTGTGCCGCTGCTCTCAGCCCTTTGACCCCCCCGATTCAGCCAATTTCCAATGCACCCCGTCCTCTTCTCTCGCCTGTGCTGTCCATGGGCTGCCTTTCGCCTTGTGCACATCTAAAGCCTCTCCTGTGTATTTGCTGTTCCCTGCTCTGCTTGCTGGCCTGCTGCCTGTCTTCCTGGCCTCATGCGTTGGTTGACCCCTCTGTCTAACAGAGAGGACAATATTTCCTCTCCGCGAGGCTCAGCTCATATTCTTTAAGGTGCTTTGGGGTCACGGGATGAAAGGCTCCTTGCTGTTTCTGCAATGAGTCAAAGTTGAGCTAAGAATAGATCTATAAACAAGACAGCAGGGAAGGTTTCCTAGCAGAGCCTGACGGGATCCTGGTAGTATGTCGTTGCCGGAGTCATTTGTAAAGGAGACGTGGACCCTGCCGAGCCCTCGGTCTGCAGAGTGCCTGGCTTTGCAATGCGGGGGTTGGCTCCGGGCAAACCCCCTTCCAATTTGCAGCTCGGTTGTGGTCCCAAGGAGAAGCGTTGGGGTTGGACACCTCACAGCCTAGCGAGGAGAGGGAGCTCTGCGTCTCACGATGGCTGCAGGAGCCTTGCCGTGGTGGGTGATGCTGCGGGAAGCAGCCAGTGGGCCCTTGTTGGGATCGGGAGTGATGAAACCAAGTCTTCCTCCCAAAACCGGGGCTGGCTGGGTGCCTTGGTAGGGGAGTGAGGGCTGGGGCGAGCTGCACAGCTGGGTTTTTCGCCGGCACGCGAGATGCTCTGGCAGGAGGCACTACGGTTGGTTGCTACCCACGCTCGTGCAGAAAGGTATTTAAAGCTGTCAGTCTAGCGTGCTGTCTGACTGTCCACCCACCTAGATATCTATCCAGGGTATATTATATGTCTGTGAGAGCCCTGGACACGCTGAGCCCGGCTGCTGAGACGAGGGCTCCTGATGCAGTTTGTTGTCCTGTATCCCCACGTCCAGGCCGAGAGGGTTGGGATTGGAGTCTGAAATGTGCATCTTGGTCCCCGTTTCTGGACTAATCTATATAAAAGCCAAAAGTGGGAATCTTGCAGAAAGCAGACTTCCCTTCTTTGACATTCCCGACTTTGTCCTCTCTATTATCTCGACGGCTTTCTGCTTGCTGCTGTGTTTCTCTTTAATCTGGAGCCCTCTGTTCTTACCTGAGCTACAGAGGCTTGACGAGGAAAGCCACTGAACTCGGAGAAAAATGAAAGGGAGCAAAGCTTAAAAAAATGTTTTCTTTCTCTCTCATTCTTTAAAAAAAGAAAAAAAAAAAAGAAAGAGAAAACCCAACCCCCAGAAGCACACAGCAAGCAA
>NW_008795485.1:1539237-1542177 GCF_000699145.1 Aptenodytes forsteri
CTCTCTCATTCTAAAAAAAAAAAAAAAAAAAGAAAGAGAAAACCCAACCCCCCCCAGGCAATGCCTGATTTATCCTTGAACCGGCTCCTGCTTATGGATCAGGATGCAGGATGCCTGCCCTGTTTTCTTTTCTTTCCCCCCGGTCTTTCCCTGATGTTCGGTCATTTTGATCAAAGCTAGGGAAACAAAAGCCATCTTTCTCGACCCGTCGATGGGAGAAGGGAATCCTGCCCCGGTGCTGGTGAACCCCAGAAGCACACAGCCAGTAAGCAATGCCTGATTTATCCTTGAACCGGCTCCTGCTTATGGATCAGGATGCATCGTTTCTGCCCTGTTTTCTTTTCTTTCCCCCCGGTCTTTCCCTGATGTTCGGTCATTTTGATCAAAGCTAGGGAAACAAAAGCCATCTTTCTCGACCCGTCGATGGGAGAAGGGAATCCTGCCCCGGTGCTGGTGAACGCGCGTTCAGGGCTGATGGGATGGGGGAGCCCGGAGTGGTGGGGTGCGCGGAGGGGGGTGGTGGTGGTACAGAAGGAGCTTGATGTCTGCGGGGAGATAATGTTTTGTACACGACGACAACAGATAATTACTATGATCAAAGATTTGTGTGACGGTGTCTTGCGTTTCATCACTCTCTGGAGCGGGCCCATCCTCCTGACGGCTGAGGAGTGGAGCAAACTCTGTCGCCGGCTTTTCTCACCATCCTCCTCCTCACCAGGATTTCTCCCAGGAGATGGGGTGCTCTGGAGGCTGGGTGTTTTGGGGGGGCGGACGGGAGCACGCATGCACGGGAGCCAGCCTCTTCTCAGGGGTGCCCAGAGAGGGCAAGAGGCAAATGGCACAAATGGAAGTACAAGAAATTCTCTTTAAACATGTGAAATAGCTTTTTTCTGGTAAGGGTGGTCAAGCATTGGAAAACGTTGCCCGGGGATGTTGTGGGGTTCCTGGCCTCACGGTGCTGCCGCATTCGCCGCTGCCTGTAGTGCGTCTTTGGAGGTACCTCATCCAGCACGTGGCCGGTAATGATTCTTGACGGGAATTAGTACCCTGTCCATCTGGCCCTGTTCTGCCATCTAACAAGAGGAGATAAGTGCACTTAACAACACACCGGCTCTTGTTCAGGCCCCTTCTTCCCAAGCCAGAATCAATAGCAGGTCTCTCCAGCTTTTAGACTCTTAGATCCCATCTTTTCATCTCTCTCTCACTCATTTTTCCCAAGCAGCACATGCTTGATTGTTCTTTTTTTCACACTGTGGAAATTTTCCCATTCTACCTTTCATCTGAACCTGCCTGGTGTGCGCCCAGCCAGGGCTGCAGCTTGTGTGCCATCTAAGAAACCCTTTGGAGGTACCTCATCCAGCACGTGGCCGGTAATGATTCTTGACGGGAATTAGTACCCTGTCCATCTGGCCCTGTTCTGCCATCTAACAAGAGGAGATAAGTGCACTTAACAACACACCGGCTCTTGTTCAGGCCCCTTCTTCCCAAGCCAGAATCAATAGCAGGTCTCTCCAGCTTTTAGACTCTTAGATCCCATCTTTTCATCTCTCTCTCACTCATTTTTCCCAAGCAGCACATGCTTGATTGTTCTTTTTTTCATGCTGTGGAAATTTTCCCATTCTACCTTTCATCTGAACCTGCCTGGTGTGCGCCCAGCCAGGGCTGCAGCTTGTGTGCCAGATAAGAAACCCCGCCGTAACTGGGTTCCCCAATCCCCATCTCCATCTCGCTCCTGGTTATGAGCTCTCCCGTGGTTGCCTTCATCTTCAAAGTGCTTTACAAACACTAATTAATCCTCCCAGCACCCCACTGCGGTAGGTGAGGGAGAGCTGCTCGCCTTCACCCACTCGTGCCGGTACCCCTCTCCTGTGCCGTGGCACGGGGTTTCTCTCCCCGGGGCATCCCCGCTTGCTGGGTTTGCTTGCCCTGGTTTTGAGGAGCGGGATGCTCTCCCCCAGGCAGGGCTAGCAGGACAGTCAGTTCCTGTGTCACCACGGCTGGGGACCCGCGTGAAAGGAGCATCGTGGCTGGGGAGCTGCATGAAAGGAGCTTGTCTGCAGGTTACTGCAAACCTCAGGAGCAGCTGCTTCAAGAGGTGAGCAGTGCTGCTTGCTGCATCTCCTCCCGAGCACCAGCCTGCTTCTCCCTTTGCTTTTGCTGCTAATTTAGACACCTTGCCCAGCTTAATTGTTCTTGGTTTGCCTTTACCACGGAGCTGGGTGCGTGCTGTTCACCCAGCCTGGGGTAACTCGCTGTGTTTGCCCTTGACAAGGGCTGTAGGGATGAAGAAGCACTTGGGGGGGGTGATCCGTCTGGCTGATGTACACATACGAGGGGGCGACTGGTGAAGTTCCTGTGGTCTGCAAGATGATCGGGCAGGTCCCTGCGCCTCCATGGCCTGTGCAGGGAGTCGGAGGTGGCTGATGCTTGAATAACGGGTCTGAGCTGAACGGCTAAAGCTGGGGGAGCAGAGTCCTGCCGGGGTGCTGGGAGCAGGCAGCTCAGGCTGCCTTTGCCTGCATCTTCTGTTTATTCCTGTAGTAGGTCCACTTTTTCGCCCCCCCCCCCCCCCCCCCCCCACCTGCCCTATCCTGCATTGCATGAAATGCAAATCAATAGAATAGATGTTCACATTCTAACAAGATGTCAAGGAGAAAAGGGTAGCCTTTCCTTTTTTTCTCGTGTGTAGCGCCCCTTTTCTCCCCCCCCCCCCCCCCCCCCTTCCTTTTGGGTGGGGAGCGGCTCGGGGGCGGCGGGGAGCGCGGCTGCCGCTGTGCGCCGTGCTGGGCATTGCCGGCGAGGGGAGGAGGGAGCGGGAGAGGTAGAGCCCACAGGCACGCCGGGTTTTGGCTACTTGCTCTTTCCCCGGAGCCTTCTGCATCCCTCCTGTCGTGGTTTAACCTCGGTCGGCAACCCAGTACCACCCAGCCGCTCGCTCGC
>NW_008795485.1:1542988-1547945 GCF_000699145.1 Aptenodytes forsteri
CCCCCTCCCAGCTTCTTGTGCACCCCCAGCCTTCTCAGTCGGTAGAGCATGGGAAGCTGAAAAGTCAAGACTAGTGTAAGCACTGCTCAGCAACAACTAAAACATCGGTGTGTTATCAACATTGTTCTCATCCTAAATCCAAAACGCAGCACTGTACCAGCTACTAGGAAGAAAATTAACTCTATCCCTGCCAAAACCAGGACACCTCCCTCCCCACCCCAACGCTCCTGCTTCGCTCCCCCAGCAGCTCATGCCCCTGAGGAGAGCAGAAACCCAGTAGGGGAATACCTGGGGTCTTTGCAAAGAAGCAGCCCTCGCGGAGAGGTGCAGAGGAGCTGGAAATTACCTTGGATTGGGCTGGGAAGGGTGGTCCGTGCAGGCGGGTGCAAACGCTGTGGGTAGCTGGGGCGGTGAGGCTGGGGTCGGGAAGCAGGAGCGGGCAGGCGGCAGCGGCGAGGACAGTGGCCTCGGGGCCTGGCGGTCAGCAGAGGGACGGTGCTCTGCGGCATGCGGTCCTGCCGTCATGCAGGACTCGGCTTTGGCTTGCTCCGTCGAGGGGCCTGGATCACGTTCAGGGGCTGGGATAGGCCTGGTGGAGGCTGCTTTCACGCCTGGGTCCTGGGGATGCGTGGCTGGACGTCGTGGTGGAGCATCGGTGAACGGAGCTGGGCTGCTCTGCAGCCTCGCATCCTGCGCTCCTGCTTTTGGGATGCTCTGCCCCCCCCTTCCCCGGCCGTGCAAGGAGAGGGTAAGGGAATCTCTGCTTTATTGAAAACTTGAGTGTTATTTACCCCAGAGACTTAGACTGGTCCCAGATGTGAATATGCATTGAGACAGCTTGGGAAAAAAATCCCTCTGAAAATACACACAAAAATCATGTTTAAATGTGCCCAGCGGCCCATAACGTCTCCTCACAGATTGGGTGCTGCCTGTCAAATTTAAATATGCATTTTAGACTCTCTGCTTGATATCAAAAAACAAACAACCCCAAATATCCCAGAAAAACTCCACCAGCTAAATACAGATTTCTACATCTTTTTGTGTCTTGGAAATCAAACAAATGAAACAGGCCAGCGCCCTGTTCGGTCCTGGCGAGCTAGTGAGCAGTGCTGATTTGTTTGCCTGACCAAAGCACATTTGTTCCCATTTTGCGGATGGGAAAGCAAAGACGTCGATGCACTAAAGGTCTGGTCCGAGGTCATCCTTAGAGCTGCGCTCGGCAGTCAGGGTGCCAGCCTAATTGGCCAAAATAGATGCAAGGATTGCGGCTGAGCGTGTGCTGGATTTGGTTAATAGTCATTGCCAGGTAAAAAAAAAAAAAGCATAGGGGAGAAATGTGGTGGGAGGAAAAAAAGTAAGACTGTGCTGTTTTGAAATTTACCCAAATATAGCTTTTCAACTCGGGTTTTGAAAGCAGAGCAACATGTTTGTTCTGAGCCCATCAAACATTCCTGCTAATTAGAAATGATTTCTTTGTTCACTTCCTTCAGCTCCTCGAGGATAACAATATTTCTTTTCGCCTTGGGCGGATTCAGAGCTCGCTGTGTGGGTTTTGGAGGATGAGCCGCAGCCGGAGGATTCGGCTGAGCCCCGAAGCAGCACAGTCCCCTCCGGGGACAGATGTCCCTGTCCTGGGCTGTCCACGTAGGATGCAAGCACACGCCTCGCAGCCCTGGGAAATCCCAAATGCCTCCTTGCAGCCGGTTTCCCAAAGCGCTTGTGAAGCAAAGGATAAATTTGCTTGACGTCGGCTGTTTGGGTGTCAATTAAAGGGAAATTCAGGACAGAAATATCGCCATCCTCGTCTCCAGCTGAGTGAGACACTAGGCTCGTTGTTTTTTACTCAGTGCGATGATTTAGCTCTTTCAGAGGTCAAGGTTATTGCGAACAACGTAACTTTACTCTTATTAAAAGAGAAAAGTCCCTGGGCATGTTTCCTTCGGCATGCTCCTGAAGATGCGGGAGATGGGATGCCTTCAGCAGATAATGTGGGAATACGGTTGAGTTAAAAGCTTTTAAAAACTTGTGGTTTATTCATGCAGAATAGAAAATGAATAGAGATTAATGGCTAAAAGCCAGAGAAAGTTTGTCCCGGCGATGCGTGCTCGGCTCCCATCCTTCGCTGGGCGAGGGTACCCCCTCGAGAGCACGATGGATACGGCTTTGTGCACCGAAAGCACCGTTCCTGCTCCTCCTGGTGCTGCTTTGTACGAAAATAATGCGAGATAAGAGGTGCGTGCACGGAGGGGGATGCAGTTGTTGTCTCTGTGATTTGTTCAAGCTGCAACAAGTGGGTGGGAGAAACCTGGGGAAGAAAGACAGCAGGGGAGGAAATTATTGGGGTTTTTTGGCTGGGTTTGGACGCGAGGTGCTTGGTGGCAGAGAGGAGCTGGAGGGCTCCGGCCCTGGCTCTGTAGCAGCTTGGGGGAATTAAAGTTTGCAGCCTGGTGTTTGTGGATGCATCACCCTTCCAGGAATCGTGCATGCCCGATGTGGAGCGTCTGTCTTCCAGAAACTCCCTGAGATGATGAGTTTAATGCAAAAAGGAGACTCGAGGGAGAAGAGTCCAGGGAACTGACGTGTCCTGGGGGACCAGGGCTGGTGAGAGGATGCCCAGGCAGATGAGCACAGAGACTAAGGCGAGGAGCAGGGTGAAACCCTGGGACGGGAGATGGAGGGGTGGAGGAGTTTGTGATCACTGGTGGCAAAAAGCCGTGGTGGGTTGATAGCTGGAAGTCCAAAGTATTGGCCTAAAAGTACACTTGGGCTGGCCTGGAACGCAAAAAGAGACCTTTAGCCCCCAGTTAGCGGGGAAAGAGATTGTTTTGAGCAACACTAAACATTTTAGTTTGTGTTTAAGCATTAAAAATTGCTTACAATTAATTTTTAACAAAGCCGCAATGAAGGAGAAACAAGAAACATTTTTTTTTTTTAGAACATGTAAAAAATAAGTGCTGTTTCTTTTGGAAACTTATCTTTGCAACCTTTTTTTTTTTTTTTTTTGGCAATGCAGCAAACTCAAGCCCTAGCTGGCAAATGCTTTGATCTAGGGGTGGCTGTAGGAGGGGACACATGGCAGGGGCAGCCGGCAGAGAGGTGGAAAGCCGGGTCCGATGCCCTGCGCTGGGGATGCTCGGGGCTTGGCAGGGGCGTGGGAATCTGCCAAGAGGGGTCTGGGGGAAAGCAGGGATGGGGGGGAAACTGTGGCAGCCTGGAAGGAGAGGATTGCGTTAGAGAGCCTGAGGAAGGACTCCTTGGCCTCGGTGGGAACGGGACGGTATCGGGTAGGGGATCTGCAGGAGCAGGTACCCTGGGCTCGGTGTCCTTTTGGGGCTCTGTGAGCCTGCTGAAGGGAAAAAATACAGCTCTGGTTGGGATGCACAGAGAAGATTGCTTCTTGGTTTCAGAGATTTTGTGCGAAAAACACCCACTCATGCTAAAAAGCTTGGATTGCTCGCTGGTTTGCCTCTCTTGGCAGTAGGCAGAGCTGCCGGCGGCTTCCCGGGGAGGGGAACAGAGCCTGCGGAGGGGCAGGGGCGAGCCAAGGGGCTGAAGCCCGGGGCTGCCCCACCGGCCGGCTCCAGCCTGAGGGCAAAAAATTTCCGAGCCCCTTTGCAGGCGGCTGGTGCACAAGGAGTCAGTGGGACGGTGCCCGTCCCTGTGCCGGGCTGCTCCCTCCATCCCGGGTACCGCTGCCAGCCAGTGCTGGGAGGGATGCTCAGGGGGGTCGATGCCCGCATTTAACTCCCTGGTTGCAGAGTGAGACCCGCAGAATAGCGAGTGTGCGTGTGTCAGTCAGCGTCTCGAACCAATGGGTGCCTGGTAGGAGGTCTGCTTTCCCCGGTGCACGCACTGAGCCTGGTGCTCCTTCTGCTAGTGTTGTGTGTGTGCGTGCGTGTGTGTGCGTGTGCAAGGAAAAATCAGAGACACTGACTGCCTACTCCCGTGTCTGTCTCTCTCTCTCTCTCTCTCTCTCTCTCTCTCTAGCTCACTAACTCAGTCTCCCTCCCTCTGCAAACATTGGATTTAAACCTGCTCAGAATTCAACGCAGACGAAAGCAGCGGCGGCAGCAGCAAGCAGCAAGCAAATCAGCCGCTAGTCTACCGCAGCTCCAAGATGTACCATCCTGCCTGCTGGATCGTCTTCACGGCCACAACTGCCCTGCTCTTCATCCCAGGTAGTGCAAAAAGCTTTTTCTCCAGGGGATGGGATGGCATCGGCTCGCAGGGTGGGAAAGCCAAGCGGTGTGCGCGTGGGGGACGCGGACTTCATGCACATTGCGCACGAATGCACACATGCAGGCAGGCAGCGAGTTGCTCTGCAGCAGGGAATCGCCAAGTGCTTCCAGCGAGCGGGGTTCAAACAGCTGTGTCCGTCCCCCGCGGCAGGGCTGGCCCCCTGGGTGGGCACCGAGTCGCATGCACCCGAGCGGCGCTGGCACCTGCGGCGGGGGTGGCCGGGATTGCACGGCAGCCCCCCGGCTGGGCAGAGTCCGTCCCCTTGGGCAACCTCTGGCTGTAAATGATGGGGTCACGGAGCTTTTTCCCCTCCAAAGTTGGGCACCTCCTGTGCCCTCCCTCTCTCCTGAGCTGTCATGCTATTCCCTGTGCTCCCCCTCATCCCTGCTTCCCTGATTCCTGCCAGGCAAACTCGGTGCCTGCCCCTCGCTCCCTTTTGCAAAGTGAAAATGAACCCCCTGATCCGGGCACCCGGGGGGACCGTGTTGGGCTGCGGCGAAGGTGCCGCAACCTCCACGAGCCGAGCAGTTGGCTCCCGAAATGTGGGTTGGCCTCGTCCCCATGGCTTGCCAGGGGAGGATGAGGGAGAAGATGCTGGGTTTGGATCCAACGCTGGCTCTGTGCTGATGCTCGGCGGGTGGGTCGCGGCGGGGCAGCGAGCTCAGCCCTGCACTGCATCCGCGGGGAGGGAGCGATGGGGGCGGACAGCAGAGCTGCA
>NW_008795485.1:1547971-1560782 GCF_000699145.1 Aptenodytes forsteri
GGGAAGTCACCGGCATTTTTTTAGCAATGATGTGCACTTTTAGCAGCTGAAAAGATTACGATCCCTGTGCAAGCAGATGGGGACTGGGTGTTGAGATCCGGTCTTAGCCCAACATGTGTTTTTCATGACTGTCAGCGAGAATTATGTTGGACTCAGGAGGGCAGGGAAGCGGCACGGCTATAATTTCAGCAGCTTTCCATGGTTTAGTTACAGCGCTTTGCTGTGCAGGGCTGGCGTGTGTGGGAAGAGGATGAGGCTGGCGGGGGAGAGGTTAGCTGTGTCACAGCTGGAAAACAGCTCTTTCCACGGCTGTGACAAACACGAGGGGACTCGGGCTAAAACTTGCTTGCGGAGGCTCGTGCCGTGGGACCGTCCTCAGCCCGGGGTCCCGTGGCAGAGCGGTGCCACGCTGCAGCCCGAGCGGTCAGCAGGTACAAGAGCCCCTGGAACGGGGCCGGGTACCACTGATGCTCCGTGGGATTGCAGGGGGATGTGATGTGCGTTAGCCCTGGGGGGCCAGTGCCGTCCCCTGGGGGGGTGCGTTGGCTGGTTGAGGAGCACCGATGGAGGACCTCTGATGGCATTGCCTCCAGCTCTTCAGCAATGCCTTAAACCAAAATGGTGCACCTATGGTTTAGCACGTGAGCATGAGAAGGATGACGCGGCTGCATGAGCTGCCTGACTTTGCCGGATGCAAGGGGGGTTTTATTGAAAATATTATCTTGAGCAAGGTAAGGCAGGTCTGCCTGGTGTGGGGGCAGCTTGCCTCACCGAGGCTGTGCTGAGCAGAGCATTGGCTCTTTCACTGTCTTGCTAGATGCGGTTCCTCTGGGCCAAAATTGCAAAGAAATGGATGCAAGGCAGCCGTGCAGGTCAAATGGGAGGACGTGTGACACTTGATGGGCTGTCATCAAGCTGCAGGAGCTGGCAGAGACCTGGCACGGAGCATTTTGTGGTTTGCTGGTGCCCTGCTGCAGTTTCCTTGGGACGTGGCTGTTTGGGCCAAGACCTGGGCTAGCTCTGACATCTGTGTGTGCCAGGGAAGGAAAAGGCCCGTACATTTGAGTCCCCAGTAACTTGGGAGAGGTTTCTTGATCCGCGCTTACACGGTTGTAGCTTTCCCTTCTTATTTCTATTAAGCAGCAATATCTGCTTTGGCTCTGAACATCCCCTGAGCCAAACCAGCCCAGGACTTTGCCCGGCTGGGCTCAGCTGTTAATCCATCAAGCTGAAACCTGCTGCCTGGATTAGAGGAAGGGAAATATTCCAGTGCGCTTGGACTGGCTGCTTTGTGCTTTGCCTTCCTACTGCCACCAATTGCTTTGCCTCGAAGCACGGGATTTGAACATCTCCTCTCCTTTTTATTTTTGCATGGCTTGCAGCGGCTGGATGTTTTCCCTCCCTGCCCAACCTGGCCGCAGCACTGATTTCAGTCGTGGTTTCACTGCCGTGGGCTGTAACACAAGTCATGTTGGCAAAGTCTCCCTGGATGGCAGCCGGTGCAGAGGGAAGTCGAATGGTCCCTGCCGACCCTCGGAGCCTGCACCTTCCCAGAGTGTTTTTTTTGGGCTGTTTATTATTTGGAAGCATAATCCCACGTGTTCTGTGCAGGTGACGCTCCCCTGGGATATGCAGAGGCTGTTTGTGAAGTGCGAACTCTTTCCCTCTCCATTTTTATCTGAATCCTGCGGGAGTTTCGCATGGGGTGGTTAAAGTGAGAAGGGAACCTGCTTTTAGAAGGTGTAATTAGAGTGAAGGGAAACATCACAACTTGAAGGCTCCTGCAGAAAATAGCACTGCAAAGTTATTATTAGCTGTAATAGCTTATTTGCCAGTTTTTTCCTCTTTCTTTTGCTGCCACCTCTGTTCTCTCCCCCCCCCCCTTTTTCTTTTTTTTTGACTTTTGTTAGGAAAGATGCGTTTTTCCCATGGGGGCGCATGTCATCTCGTTACCAATTTACTCTTGTGGAATCTAAAGACATGAAAGGTTAATGCAATAATGAAACCCTGACCCCTCTGGTCATAGATAGCGTCTTACTCTGCAGGTTTTTATTTCTTTGTAAGACAAGTTTCCATCCAGAATAATTTTGAAGGCTTAATGCTGTTGTCATCTGGTGCCTTGGGGGAGGCGGGTTCCTGGACATCAGTTGCTCTCTGAGGTGGGCTTCTGCTGATGGGAAGGATGCCGAGGATTTTTAATGAGCCCAGTGCTGCAGGATGGGGAGGTGGAGTGGGTAATTTAATTGTCAAGCTATTGGCAAATGCTTTGAACTGCTGGGCTTTTTGGGTGCTGTTGTTTTGAGATGTACCGGGGTGGGCTGTGATGCACTGGAGAATGAATTTGAGGCAGAGGGGAGTATATTTGGCTAATCTGCAGTTACAGTGTGACATCATGGCTCTACAGGTGGCAAAAATCAATGTGCATCAGCTTCTTCAGACATTTATATTGCTGCCTTTGCTGGCTTGGCGAAATGACTTGTCATGGCAGCGGCTCCTTTTGGAGGTCAGAAATCTGGCAGTGCAGGGTGAGACGGACGATCCCGTTTTTCATTGCTCCTGGTCATCGGGGTCAAGATAAAGCTTGGAGAGCTTGGAGAGTCTCGCAGTGCTCTGCCATCACCACTTGCACCCGGGGCCTGCTTTCTGCGTCCCCCCCCCGAGACTCTGGCTGTGCAACCCCTTACCTCCCCGCCTCATCCTCGCGTGGGCTTGGTGGTGGTTGTAAATCCCATCTAGAGATAAGAAACAGACGTTGCAGGAGTTAAAAACACCTTTCCATCCCTTCCTAGTACGGAGCCCCTGCCACGGGGGGGGGGTGCTTCTCCCAATGCCAGTGACTTGGCCATCACCTCTCTCCGGCGGGGGATGCCGGACTGGTGGAGGGCTGTTGATCCCTGCCAACTAAGCCGAAGAATAAGTACCTGGAGCACATTAGTTCCGCTTTAGTGTCATTTCAATATGAGCGAGAGGGACTTAAAGGGATTTTCTGTGCTCTCCCAAAGGCTGGGGATAGTAGCGGATAAGGCACTGCAGCCATCAGTCCTCCATCAGTTGGAGATGCTGGGGAAGAAAGAGGTCCCAGCAGGACGGGGAGCGTGCACCAGCGGGCATCAGCCTAAAAACACTGCCCGGTCTTCCACTGCCCGAGGCTTGGGCTGTAGTTTCCCTGTCGGAGGTCGGTTCCTCAGTCCCCTGGCTCCTGGGACAGGGAGAAAGCTGGTGTCGGCCTTTTGGAGGATGTTTTGTTTCTGCTGGGGAGGAGCAGTGCTTGCTTTCGTTTTCAAATGACGTGGGGAGGGAGCATGACGGGAGAGCGGGCACACGCAGCTTTTGCTCTGTGCAAATTCCTGCGACACAAATTTCCAGAACAATTTGCTCCGGGGGCTGCGGGTTTCGGGGCCGGTGGCTCCGGCGGCTGCCTTCCAGGATGCCCCAAAGTGGCGAACCTTGCTTTGCGTTTTCCGGCAGCTTCTCTTTGACAGCGTCTCCTTTGTGTATTCACTAGTTGCAGACGGCCGGGTGGAGGAGCTTTTGCTGGTGCGAATCCCTGTGAAAAACTGAAAAAGGAGAAATGTTTCAAAGGCACCGATGGGAACTGGGTGCCTTAACCGGTGCCTTTGAAAATCTTCCCCAAAGGCTTGAATATTTGGTTATGGCGAATTTCAAGCTGCATAAACAGCTGTGTTCGTATTTTACACTTGAATATGCAATCTGAAGTTTGCGTTCTCTTTGGTTAGAAACCGAAGTCGCTGGGCAAGGAGCGGGGAAGGAAACTGCCGGGGTGCTGCAATGAACCCTGGCACGTTCACGGGGGGAGCAGGGTACCTGGGTGGGTCCTGTTGCTGCAGTCAGGCAGGGATAGAGGAAAACTTGTGGCTTTTTTTCTGTAACATCCTCCATGACCCTGTGGTCAGCCTGGGCTTTGCTATCCTTTTTCCATCCCCAGTTAGGCAAAGCCGGACACTGAAGGAAACTGCCGGGGTGCTGCAATGAACCCTGGCACGTTCACGGGGGGAGCAGGGTACCTGGGTGGGTCCTGTTGCTGCAGTCAGGCAGGGATAGAGGAAAACTTGTGGCTTTTTTTCTGTAACATCCTCCATGACCCTGTGGTCAGCCTGGGCTTTGCTATCCTTTTTCCATCCCCAGTTAGGCAAAGCCGGACACTGTCCCTTCTCAGCCCTATCCTTTTCCCATCCCCAGTTAGGCAAAGCCGGACACTGGTCCCTGTCCCTTCTTACCTTCTGGCCTGAGCATCCCCTGAGATGCTCTCGGCTGCTGGCGTGTGCAGGATGGGGAATGATCTCATCTGTCACACTTCTCCTCTTTGTTTAAACTTAAAAATAATAACAGCTCTGCTGCAAATCTCCTTGCCTCCCAGTCATCTCTCCCTTTCCCTAATGAAGGCATGGTACTTATAATTATCAATGCGGCAACAGCACATACAGAGGTGGCTTTGACACTTGCCGCTCAGTGGGTGGGTTTTTCCAGGGAACTCCTCTTCGTTTCGTGCTTAGAGGAAAGAAACACTTTCCTGCCTGCTGCTCAAAAGCTCTGGGGACTGCATTATCACCCTCGAAGGGGTGACCAAGCAAGGTGGCTTGCTAGGTCTAGAGAGGTAGGACTGGCAGGGGATGCATCGCCCTTGTGAACTGATGGTAGCGTGAGCCCAGGTGTTGTGGGGTCCGGCTGAGCGGGATCTTGGAGCTGGTGGGCTCTCCCTCTAGTGCCAGCTTAGGCTCAGAGAGCGTGGGGTGGTGGAGGGCAGTGGTTTGGGGCATTGGTTTGAGTTGCGTGGAGGTGGTGGACTTCTTGAGCGTGGGGCGGCGGAGGGCAGTGGTTTGAGTTGCGTGGAGGTGGTGGACTTCTTGGCAGGGCCAGGGAAGAGTGTTTTGCAGAGGAGGTGTCTCTTCAAGCTCATCTGCAGCAGGGAGTGATTGCACGGTCGCAGAAAGCAGAGACTGTGGTTTCAGGGGCTTTCTGGAAAGGGGACTTGGTGCTTCTCATGGTTCTCATGTCCTGGGTCTGTGTCCGTGGGCTGAATTTCCCCGATGGACACATCAGCCTTGGGCACCAAGGCTCAGCTAGCTGCAGAGACCCATCGGTGCCTCAGTGTCGAGAGCAGCCTCCTTGGGAGGAGCCATTTTGGGGAAGTTGGACCTGTTTGCCTGTGCGGCAGAGTCATGTGCGCGCTGAACACGTGTGAGATGAGGCAAGGAAGGGGGAAAAAGAAGAGTTATTTTTAGATTTACTTTTCTGTGAATTCAGCGCTAGTGAAAAGTGCTGGATTGACAGCTCTGGAGACTGAAGCGGGCTGCAAACCGTGGGGAAGGGGTAGCCCGGCAAACCTCCCTGCGAGCTCCATGCTTCAGGATGGGATGCTGGGGCCGGACCTCATCGGCTCAGGCTGTCTGGACAGCAAAAATCACAGGGGGTGTCCATTGCGTTGGCCAGGGCTGGTGCACCGGTGGGGTTTTATGTAGAGGATACAAGCTTCCTGGGGAACAAGCTGGGTTTACCTGTGCTTGATGTGGCTTTGTCCTTCGTGGCTCACCCCATGGTGAGCTCCTCATGGCTTCTCAGCCACGTGAGGACCAGCTGAACCTGCAGCAGGAGGGCTTGGGCTTTCTTCTGGTACGGCAGGAACATTACCCTTTCCACTAACCAAATTGCCCAGGCAAATTTCTTCCCCATGTTCCTTGCAGAGCGTGGAAGAAGAGGTCTTCACGTGGGGCCTCGGGCCCTCAGAGCAGCTCCGAACTGGTGAGACTTGGGGGGGAGCCAGGCTGCCTGCACCCCACGACGTGCTCTCCGAGCAGCGTTCCTCTGCTGTCCACCTGCCAGCCCATCTCCTCCTCTTGCCCAACTGTTTACTTCTAGCTTTTGTTTCCTGGACTTGTTGCTATGCATGCGGCGTGTGGAAGGAGCTCCAGTGAATATAGGCCACACTTTGATTGTTCAGCAAGCTGGAAAATGATGATTATAATTTTTGACAGAAGGGAAGGAGGGGGAAGGAGATCTCTGGGCTTTCAAATCTGCTCTGTCATAAGCAGGATCTTGCAAGGGCCTTCTGATGACTTCTCCCGCCCCAAAGGAAATGGCGTTTGCATAGCAAGAGGGGTTAGAGGAAAAATTCCTCTCTTTACAAGGACAAACCAGCGCTTCTTTCACCAAGCCTTCCACCTTGTGCGGCGGTCCTGTCACAGCGCATAAGCGAAATGCGGTTGGTGTTGTCCAGTAATCGAATGGGAAGCATCCGAGAGAAACCTGGATGCCGCTAAAAAACCCCCATCCCTGTCAGAGCAGAGCACACGGGTGTGCCGAGTCCTTCGTGGTGCAGCTGCTGGCAGAGGTCCTGGCGGAGTGTTGCTTGCAAGCGCCAGCCCCAGGGGACACAGGCATTAAGGTCCTTAAAGCCAGCCTGTGCAGAGCATCCTGAAACTGCCTGGAAACGAAGCCTGAAAGACCCCATAGACTTATCCCAAACAGGCAGCTACATTTGGGGCCACATCACAGCTGGACCTGTCTCGGCACGTTCCTGGGTGGCAGCAGAGCCCATGGAGACCTTAGCTGCTCCCGCCGTGCCCCTTCCCGGCGCGGCGGTCCAGACGATCGCTGGTGGCATCAGCTGCACGGTCCCCACCGGATCTGCCCGTTTATTTATTTTGTTTAATGGCGTTGGCTAATTTCCACTTTAAATTTTTTTTTTGTTTGTTTATTTTAATGCGATCACTTCTAATGAGGCTAATGACATTTAGTCTCCATGGCGGCGCATTTTAATTTGGTCACCGAAATGTCAGCGTGAGGCAGCCACCTCCTATCTGCCCGCGACAAAAGGCACGGCAGACAAAGGGGCTCTGTCCCCGGCCGTCCCTCGCCCTCCTTATCTCCTGCCTCCTTTTTTTTTTTTTTTGTTTATTTTAATGCGATCACTTCTAATGAGGCTAATGACATTTAGTCTCCATGGCGGCGCATTTTAATTTGGTCACCGAAATGTCAGCGTGAGGCAGCCACCTCCTATCTGCCCGCGACAAAAGGCACGGCAGACAAAGGGGCTCTGTCCCCGGCCGTCCCTCGCCCTCCTTATCTCCTGCCTCCCAGGGATGGGCCAGGACGTTTGGCAAAGCCACCCTCCCGCCATCCCCTCCTCTACTGGCACCAGGGGAGCGGGCTCAGCCGCCAAACGCTGCGAGGATGAAAGGCTGCCGGAAACGCAACCTTTTGAGGCGAGCCAGCACGACATAATTAATCAGATGTCAAAACCTCTAAGCAAAGTTAGCTTTGATCGGCAGGGAAATCTGTCAAACAGGTCGTTCTGCTGCCCATGGCGCTTTTCTCTTTCTCTCCGCCCATCCGTCTACCTTGCCACCTCTCCTTTCCATGGCTGGGGTGGCAACCTCCTGTAGCCAGGTGGGATCTTCCAGCTTGCAAAGCGTGGACCAGCATCTCCTTGCCCTCACCGGAGCTGGCGGCAGGGCTGATGCCGTGGGACAAAGAGACGCGGGCGCTCGTGAGCCCCTTTGCTGAAATGCCATGGGCATCACGAGGTTGGAAATGGGACAGCGGGGAGGGGGCTGGGGTAGGAGGTTCATGAGCCGAAAGAGGACGTAGGCATTTGCAGAGGTCGAGGTGGTCAGATGGTGCAGTGTGAAATTGGAGAGGCTCTGCTGCAAAGTCGGTGTGTCAGGAGCAGCCTAAAACCCAAGGGAGGCGGCGAAGGGGTTGCAGGTGGCTGCACTGGAGAGATGGCAGCTTCTCTGCATTGTGTTGTACTTGAGTCCTCTCAAGATGTTGAACCTTAGAAGCCCGAGACGTTTTGCTTAAGAATGAGTCCTTTTTTCTGCAATCTGGGTCCAAATGCAGCTGAATTTGATCTGTTTTCCTTTGATCTGTTCCTCCCTCTCCATTCTGTGTACCAGGAATGGATGAAGATTAAAGTTTGCAGCTTCTGAGCAAACTAGGTTGCTCATCACTGCATGATACCCAATTACCTGCTGATACCTCAGGAGTGAGAAGGTATTGATCCTGCTTGGATTTGAACTTGGTGAACCAAAGAGTCTGGATATTTCAGATTTGCTGCTTAGGACATGCCATTTCCTTCAGGAATCAAAGCGCGATGCAGGCTGTGTTTCTGTGCCCCGTGGTCCTCGGAGCTGATGGGAGGTGGGTCTGTTGTCTCTGCCACATGGAAAATGACCACTAAGTGATAAATAATAGCATCTGTACTCTCCACGGTACAGGAGGGATGCAGATATAATGACTTTTGTGATGTACGTGAGGAATATCTCCATTTTACTGAAAATGAGTTCCCCGAAGCTGATTTTTTCCCCCATGCCGGTGGTTTTCTGCGCCCTCCCTGCACACCATCTCTTTGTGAGCACTGCAGGCTGCAGAAGTGCCTTTGGTGGCACCCCCCGTGTCTGCCTTCCTTCTCTCTTCTGCTGCCTGTCATGTTCCCAACCAGAAATAGCCTATCAATTCAAAATAAAAACAAAAATTCTCCCAAAATTACCTGGTGAGACAAGGCCTGAGGGACTGGATCGAAACATTTATTACTGAAACTCAGTGGTATCAGGTCTCGCTCTTGCGTAGTGGTTGTTTCCAGTAGATCTTAAAACACTTCACAAAGAAGAGAAATTTCATTGTCCCTGTTTTTCCAGACAGGGAAGCCAAGGAATAAAGAGGGAAAATGACTTGCCTGAGGCATGTGCAGAGACACGTGTTAAAAGACGTGTCCTCGTTGTAGCTCCAAATCTGAAGTGAAGGTTTCTGCATGTTTTTCCTTGTGAAACAGTGGGTTTCAGCTTCCTTCTTTGAGAAACACGGGAGAAAGACCGCGAGATCAATACACTGGGTCCTAAAATCCCTGTGCTGGGCTGATGTGGAGCTGGAGCGTCACAGGGCTCGAGGCTTGCACTTACCTGACCGTTGGAGGAGCTGATGCCCTGGTTAGTGTCACCGGCAGGAGTGGCTGTACCACGCGTAAGGCAGCGATGTCTGGAGACAGGCAAACACGAATTCACGATTAACAAGAGACTTAGTCTGGCTTTGTGAGGCGAGGGGCACCCTCTGCTCCTCTTGAAGTTGGCGGGAGGGCAGTGTGTGCTTGATCCCCCCCGCCTTTTCGTGTCTCGTCTCTGCCTGCCTTCCCCCAAGGTCTGAGCGTGATGATCTCTGAGGTGAAACCAGGAGATGAACAGAGAAGAAATTCTCAAGTACGCTCTTCACTCAACCCTTGGGCTCCAAATGGAAACGCTCTTTGCAATTTAACGGAGGGCACGCATTTGTCCCGGCGATGCTTGCCCTGCATCTGCTTTGTGTGCTGCTCCGAGGCCACTAGTCGATGCCTTTGCCAGCCTTTCCGTATCCTCGGGATACTTTATCTTTATAAAGTAGCAATAAGTGGACAGTATAATATATTTCACTTTTAATAAGGTGTTGCCAGTTGCACACACTCCGCAGAGCAATTAGTGTCAAAAGCAGCTAAGCAATGGCGGGGAGCCGTAATTCGACTGTTTACCGGGTTGGAGGATTTATGGGCAGGCGTTGGGGGGAGCCGCGGTCGCAGCTTGGCTGGAGATACGGGAGGTGCTGTGCACTGGCTTTAACGCCACACACGCCTCCGAGCTGTTGAGAGTCCTGCCGAGTCGTGGCAACTCTTGAGAGAGAGGCCCAAATGAGCCACTACTTCATTTTGGTGGCCCCCCCAGCTCCGAGGCTTGGGAGGATGCCTCCGAAAGGGGATGCCGAGCCTGCTCAGATGTGCCAGCCAGCCGGGCGGTTGCCCAAAATTCAGGCGGGGAGGACCTGTTTGCTCTTTGTGTGTTGGCCTGGAAAGCAGAGCTTTGCGGCGTGAGGTCGTCCTCATCGGGGAAGGGTCGCATCTGGATCAAAGGGAGACTCTGGGCTTGGTCGGTATGTGGGTGTTGAGCTGATGGAGACGGTGCGGCGGGGCGGGAGAGGGGAGTTTTCAGGTCTCGGGAAGGCTCTTCTGCATCCTTCCAGCCCATGAAATACATGGAAGTATCCAGAGCTGATGGGGGACCATACTCAGTGGTGTTGCTTCATGTAAGAGTAACCCCTTTTGCTTTGCGATGTTTTCTATCCTAGGCATCCAAGGACTTCTTGCTTTATTTTTAATTGGTGCGGCAGGGCGGGAGAGGGGAGTTTTCAGGTCTCGGGAAGGCTCTTCTGCATCCTTCCAGCCCATGAAATACATGGAAGTATCCAGAGCTGATGGGGGACCATACTCAGTGGTGTTGCTTCATGTAAGAGTAACCCCTTTTGCTTTGCGATGTTTTCTATCCTAGGCATCCAAGGACTTCTTGCTTTATTTTTAATTTTTCTTAGCGTTGGGGTGTGTTGGGCGAAGAGCTTCAGTGAGGTCAGCCCGGGGAGGTGCTCCTCTCTGCCTCCTTCCCGTGAACTGAACATCCCCTTGCTTTTGTCTGGGGACTCTCTGATCATCACAGGTTGTTCTGTGCAGCAGGAAGGCAGTTTTTACAAAGGCTGCCCGTGTGTTGATCTCTCTGCCGAGGCAGTCAGCTAAGCGATCCTGCCAGAGCCCTCCTACCCAGATCTAACCGGGCTTACGCTGGCGCTCAGGGCGCGGGTTTCCAGAGGCTTGGCCCAGCAGTCCTTGACTGGCAATAGCTTCGTGGGTGGACAGAAAGCGGTGTTACTCTGAAGAGGTGGTGTGGATGGAGGTGCCGCTGTGCCTAACGGTACGGATCGGTCTGCAGATGCTGCAGATTCAGTCCAGCCCGGATCTGCTTCGGGGAAGCAAACTCAGTTTGTGTCGGATCTGTCGGATCTGATCTCAGGGGTCTGAAATCAGCCCCTTGGGGAATGCACGTGAAAGCGCCGGCTTGCAGCCGCTAACGAGTGAGGTGTGAAGCCAGGGGTGCAGCGGATGGGTTTTGCATCCCTGGTCCCCAGGTGCCATCGGCTCTGCGTACCTGAACCTGCACCTCTCGCGGCATTCGCCATCCCAGCCCCTGGGGCAGCCCCACTTCCCAGGCGAAGCCTTTGCCTTCCCCCGTGGAGGGAACAGCCAAAGCATTTGGTTTCTAGAGCGAGCACAGGCAATATTTCTGAGCCCATGCCCCCGTCTGCTCCCCCTTTCCCGCCCCCTGTTTCTCAGTTCAATAAAGTCCCAGTTTCTTGGGTTTGTTCTCCGAATTGAAGGCCTTCCATTTTCACACCTCTGTAATTGGTGCTATCTGTTGAGAGAAACTCTGCAACTCCAGCCAGCCAAGGTCAGGAAGAGCTGAATTGAATTAAAAGGAGCAGAAATTGGTTCGAGGTGGGCAGAGGGCCACGGGGAGAACTATGCAATTTCTCTCTTCGGGTGTCCTGATGAGCAGAGCGAGTGGCAGCTTCCCATCTCAGCCCGCGGGGGGCTGACATTGGCCCACCCACACCTTAATCTGCACACCGAGGTGGGCACCTCTCAATTGAAAACAAGGAAATGAAACCCAGCATCTCCTCCTTTTATCTGGTCAGCGGGACAGGGCTCTGCTCCTCTGGTTCCTTGGCTACGATGCTGACAACTGCCACTGAAATGACCTCGCGGTGATTAAATACAGCAAGAAATGATGTTTTTAATAAAAAACTAAAGCTGTGATACAAGCTGATGGCTAGGAGATTTAAGATGCCGTGCACTAATCCTACCTGTAACTCAAACCTAGGTGGAAAAACCCCAGTGCTGTAGGACTGAGTTAAGGGTGAGCATCCTTGCGTTTGGATCACGGTTCCCCGGCTCAGTCTCTGCTGGCTTAAGTTGGTGTAAAACCGGAGCAACTTCAGCCGAAGCCGGTGGATTTATAGCCCTGTGGTAGAGCTGTGGCTGGAGAGTGTGCTGGGAAGTGCCATGGTGTGGAGTTTTCTTAGGGGAATAGATGTGATGCTTATAGCTCTTACAGAGCCGCTTGGAAAGGCGTTTGGATCACGGTTCCCCGGCTCAGCCTCTGCTGGCTTAAGTTGGTGTAAAACCGGAGCAACTTCAGCCGAAGCCGGTGGATTTATAGCCCTGTGGTAGAGCTGTGGCTGGAGAGTGTGCTGGGAAGTGCCATGGTGTGGAGTTTTCTTAGGGGAATAGATGTGATGCTTATAGCTCTTACAGAGCCGCTTGGAAATTTTCCTGCATTTTTTTCCCCTCGCCTTGAAAAATGACTATTTCTTCACTCACAGTATATACGAGCACTCTTTGCTTGGCTCTGGAAAGTTTGCCTGTCTTGAGGATGCTGTTTCTAGGAGCAGGAGGAGACCCATCCCAGGAAGGGAGTGCTGTGACCTCCAGTCCCTGCTCTGCCCTTACCCCTCAGCCCACACAGAGTCTCTCTTCCCCAGGCCAGGCTGGGCTGGCTTTCTCTGTTGGAGCTCTTCTAATTGGGTGTATAATTAGTGTTTATAAGGGGTTTGGCCCCAGGTCTTCCCCAGCCCAGCTAAATGTCCTTGGCTCTTCAGAAATAGAGCCGCTCTCGCTTTGGTGCTGGCTTGGTGAGTATTCAGAGTAGAGTGGCTCCAACAGGATAGCGCAGAAAGGGGGAGACGTTTCAAATGGTGAAATTTCAGGCAACAAGGGAACAATTTTCCACCCACTTCTGAGCTGGAGCGAAGCCCTTCCAGTCTCTCTTTCTCTCGCTCCCCAGCTGGGCTGGCACCGGGGATGGGCCATTTATTAGAAGCAGCAAGAAGGCATGTGGCCAAGGTAGCCTTGGAGGGTGCCAAGCGCGGTACCCCAGCTGCCCAGCTGTTTGGAGGGTGTGCTTGGAAGATGTCCCCAACCCCATTTCCCGCCCTCCCTCCCCCC
>NW_008795485.1:1560960-1569482 GCF_000699145.1 Aptenodytes forsteri
CGGAAGAGCGCTCTGCGGCCGCGCCCGGCCTCCCGTTCTGCCTCTCTCGTAATTTATACAAGAGCAAGCCGATGTTCCCTTTTAAATTGACAAAGGCAGAGAATGAAGCCTGGGAAGCCCTCTGACCCCGGAGCCCTGGTCCATGAAAATTACAGGCGCTGTACAGCGCGTTTCCTCTTGATGTACTTGCAGTGGGGAGATGCTGGTTAATTTGCCAGGACTCAGAGGTGACCCGGGTTTAATAAAGAGGATTAATGGATTTGAGCTAAAGGTCTCGGCTGTTTTGAGCTGATAGCCTTCTCCTTCGAAGACACTACGGCAAGGCACGGCTCAGCCTCTTGCGGGGAGAGGCGGAGGCGGCTCGCTTAAAGGAGCGCGCTGCTGTGTCGGCAGGTGATTTCCTCGGGGGTCAATTAGCAAAGCCAGGCACCCCCGACCCCATTTCTCCGGGCATGGGCAGCGCTGCTGTAAGGCTGCCAGCTCGCCCCGTCTCCTGCCTGTCATTGCTGCCTCCGGAGATGGCAGCGGAGCAGGGAAGCTGGTGCTTGCTCTGGGATGTCCCCTTCCCTTCCCGCCTTCTGGACACATGTGCCATTCCCGGGGCGGGGAACGACCGGGCAGCTGAAGGCGAAGGGCATGACAGCTGGACACAGACCTTGCGTGCAGCTTTTTGCTCCCGTTTTGGGGTTTGATGTCGAATTTGGGCTCAGACCCATCGTTTCTGCAGCTAGCCCCGTGCTGTGGCTGGTTTAGGCTAGGCGATGGCAGCGGTGCCGTCCGGCCAGCGCATCCCTATGGCGGTGCTGACCTTACCGAGACGAGGTTCTGTTTCGTACCAAGTCCAGCAGTGCTTCCCACAGTGATTTACACTCTTCCCTGACCCCTCAGGGAGGAGAGGCAGGGTTTTAGGGATGGGGATGGGTACAGCAAGAGACTCTGCAGCAGCAGGGAGCCTGGGAGCAGCAGAGGAGGTGGTTTGACAGTGCCTGAGCGTTGTCACAGCTGGGTGTAGGGATCTAGGTAGGATGGAGAAGGAGTTTCTTGCTTGGGGAGAAAGAGGAGGATGCACATGTAAGGTGTGAGGGGTGGCAGGGCTGAGCGCCGGCTGGGGGGCGGGCAGGAGCTGCACGAGGGCAGTTTATCTCAGCAGATCCGTGCTGCGCTCCCTGCAGGCAAGCTCCTACGTGCTGTTCTCGTAAGGGTTAACGACAGCCCTGTGAGAATGATCCCACGGGGCTGTCAAAACTCGTAGCAGGAGTGATAGGCTGCCAGTGGCCATGACGGGGAAAAGGCTGAGCCGCTGCCATACGCCCCTGCTCTGCCTTCTCTCTTAATGTTCCTAGCACTCAGAGAGCAATGAATTCCCCATAGCGTCCCGCTCCCTGGCCCTGGAGTCTCTGGCGATATTCCCGTAATAAGTAAGCGGAGTACTTTGGACAGGAGCAGCGAGGGACTGGGCCACTTTCCCTGCCGGGAAAATGCATGCACGATCAATGCAATCAACTTACCCTTCAGGTCCTTTTTGGGTTGGATGGAAGAGATGCTCCGACTGAAACCCATTTATTGAGTAGAGAAGGTGCAATGAAATTACAAGCTGTAGCTTTTACCAGCTCCTGGCTTCTGCCTTGTCTTTTTCTTATCCAACAGCATGCCTAGTATTATGAAGCTTTATTCTCTGAAAACCCCATTTTTCCTCTTTTCAGAGGGGTAGGTAAGCACACAGCAACTCGTCCTTTGCCAACCACGGGTAGAAGCGTTCCACAAGAGATCCCGGCGTGGAGCTGGGTCATCTCTAAACAATTATTTATCTCTCTAGGGCCGGCCACTGACCTCTCTTACCTTGGCGCTCATCAGGGAAATCCAAACGAACGATTTCCTTGCAGAGCTGAGCATGAGGTCAGAGTCGAAATCATTTGCACTCTCCTCCCAGTGAATCCCACAGCTCTTTAGGACAGGAAGCGAAAGTATTAAATGTGTCGCGGAGTAATTAAGTACAGGAGCCTGAATGAATGATTCAGCAAATGCACTTGAACGTGATGCTCTGTTATGATGGATCCTGATGCGCTGCTGGATCGCAGCTCCAGGTGGAAACCGCGGAGGGAGTTTGTAGGGGTGCACATGGCCGCACAAACCCTGAGCATCATTAGGAATGAAGTCACATTTTGTCCATCCGAGTGTGTGTTTTGGTCACTTCAGGCTGATGCTGGCTATTTTTTTTGCCTGAAAACTGCCTGACTCATGGGGAATTTTTCCCTTTATAAACAGGCCTATTTTCAAGTCGGTACTGAAATGAAAAAAGGAAAAAAAAAAGAAATTGTGACTGTGCTGTCATTTAATCTCTTGTGCTGCTCCTACTAACCAGCCACCACAGAGCTCGGTGCGCTAGCCTGTCTGGCAAATAATCTTTAATGCTCACAAGTGGCCAGGACTCGGGTTTTGTCTCACGTCTGCTCCCTCCAGCAGCCTGGCAGAAAGCAGCATCACCTCTGTACCATCCTCTTCCTCGGGAGGCATGAGGGCAGGCTTCTGGCAGGGCTGCGTCCCTGCCTGCCGCGGTGAAGGTTTTCTGATGTGACACAAGAGATCTGGCTAATGGCCTTGTGCTGCGTTCGTTTATCTGGGGGGGGGGCTGGGGACCAAATTTAGCTGTGCAGTAGCTGGGTGAAGTGTCTATTTTGGTCAGCGACAGGGACTCGTCCGGCCTGCAAAGAGGAGCGCTCTGGCCCCGCAGCCGCTCCCCGAGGCTGTTTCCCAGGAACGCCCTGGCTTTGGATGCGAAAAGCAACTTTGCAGTCAGGTCAGGTGCTTTCCCTGGAGCTGAGCCCTGCACCGAGCCGTCCTCGCAGAGCTCGCCCCGCCGCGACCTGGGGGGTGCCTCGGCGGGGACCCCCCCCGTGCAGCAGGGTCTTGCAAATGAGTCAGGCTGCAAGAGGGCTGCTGCCTTAACGCATTCAGCCTGCATTGTCTCCCCTCCGCTGCTGCCTGTAATTTATACCTGAGATTGTCATGTATTATTTAGCTCGGCGTTGGAGATTAGAAATGCAGTTTGCGGGACGGAGCTGGGTAGAGCATCCCCGGCTCCGGCGCTCCCCTGGGTTTTGCCTGGGAAATGAACGGAGCGGCTCCGCGGTCCGACCCTCCGGCCCCGCACCGCCGCGGCGGCTTTGCCCGGGATAGCTCTCATCCCGGGCATCAGGCCTAGCACGAAATTGCTGTTCGCCGCTGCAGCAGGCGATTTAATTATCATTAGCTTAGCTTGCATAGCTCCACGTGGTGTCGTGCAGCTGCGAGTTTATCTGGGCCTTTTAAAAATCCAGCTGCGATATATTTATTTTTTTCCCCCCTTTCCTTGTGTTTTTATTCTTTGCCTCTTACAAAAGCTTTGCTATCCTATAATGTTTTGGGCCACTTTGGCAGCCTGGGACCACGGTGCATACTGGAAGCGGGAGGAAGATGCGTATTTCAAGGAGACTTGCAGCCAGGCAGCAGTAGCAACCTGTGGGCAATGTTGAAAAATATGCAAGTCCCATTCCCAGGGCTTGGGCGGTTTTTGCAGTATTTGGTGTTCGTTTTATAGCCTATCCACTGGGAAAAAATAAGTCAGAAGCGTTCAGAACTCGCCTTTTTCTTCCTGGCATGTTATGAGCAGGAGTTGGGGTCGTGGCGGGTGTGGGAGGAAGGGGAGGCATCCCCGGGGAATTCCCCTCTGTGGGTCGGAAAAGCCAAACTCCCCAAATTGCCCAAATCTCCAAGTTTTTGTGCAAGCTGCTGGCAGCCCGCGCAATGGGCTGGCAAAAACCCAGCCCAATCTCTCCACAAAACTGCTGCCTTTTAGCAGAAGTTTGTTTGCATCAAGCAGTTTCCGCAAAACTTTCTTTTTTTAACCCCAAATTGGTTTTTTTCCACCGAAAATCCACTTTTGCTGGGAAATTCCAGGCGGGTCCTCGTCCTTTGGGCCAAATCCCTGGCGCGGTGACCTTTTCCCATGGCTTTTCCTCTCTCTTCCCCTGCCCGCCCCACCCAGCCCTCGAAGCCGGTTTCCCCCCATTGCCAATAAAGGCAAACAAAAATTAAATCTATAATTATCATTACTAATTCCACTTAATTAGTCACAAGCCAGCAGCCAAATTGGCTTTCTCATAATTATCAGATAAGCAGTAAGCACATCTCATAGATTATAATTAACACTGCTTAATTAAAATCTAATATACATACACCCTTTCCTCAACATATGCCTAACTGGGTTCACAAACAGAGGGGGTGGGAAGCCCCCATCCCCGTTGCTCCCCCAAAGGTTCGTTTGATGCCACTTCTGTGTTAAGTTGGTGGCGGGGCGGGATGCTCTTCTTTGCTTTAAAACACCTTGGCTCGAAAAAAGGCGTCTCCCCGTTTGCATGATGAACTCGCACGAGACACTCTCCCGACTTAACTATTTTTTATTATTATTGTTATTGCTCCAGCTGTGACCTCTCCATAATCCCCCGTCTACGCTGGGCTCTGCAATAATAAAGCAGCTTGAATAAATTACGCTTTCAAAGGCGAAGGCTGGATTTTGGCGCTGAGCTCTGGAAATTGATGTCTCTCTTATTTTCTTCTTATTTTCCTGAGTGGGGTTGGGAGAGGCTCCGAGGCTGCGGTGAAGCCTTGTGCATCGAGGGAAACTCTTGCCCTTGCTTGCGCCCTCCCTGGCCATTTATAGCTCTGGACGAAACGCTCCTGCCGACCCCTTTCCCATGGGGACAGCAGCTGTGTGGTGCTGGGGTGCAAGAAGGACCTTGGTACCCTCCAGGGCTTGGATGGGGGGCTGGTGCTCGCAGGCAAGAGCCTCCAAGCGATGCTCTGTGCGCTGGGGTAGCCTTTAGCTCCTCTTTCCCTGCGTTTGGTGGAAACACTTGTGGATGGGAAACCACGGTCTGAGCCAGCTCTGCTGTCCCTGGGGAGCCACTGCCTGCCCGGGCGTCACGAGGGGCCACCAAGCCTTCGGTGTCCCCTTGCAGGTAGCCTGAAGAGGTGACTTGTCAGCGGGGTGCCGATTGCCGGCGCTGCCGCTGCCACTGTCTGACCTTGTGGCAATAATTACATCTTGTTCCCAGGTAGCCATGCCTCCCATTTGCAGAGAAGCTCTCGCCTATTTGACTGCCAGAGAAAAGCGGAAACTACTGATAGCGCTGATTATTAATTAGATCATTTGCCTGCCAGTTTTTGCTGAGCTAATATCTGTGTCATGAGTTGATTCACTGTGGGAGATTTGCGAAATGTGATTTCCGTCTGAGAGATGCTGAGCTGAGCTCCTTGCAGCCGGGATGGAGGGACGCTCCTTTTCCAGGACTTAGTCCCAGCGAGGGCTCCCGGCTGCGATGCCGGGGCTGGAGACCCCTCCTCTACGCAGGGCAAGAGATGGGGCATCGCCATCGCGAGTGCCGGTCCTTTGGGGGTGGGGGCTTCCAGCTGAGCCGTTCCGGCTGGCTGTTCCTGGACCGGAGCATCACGGCTGTGGGTGATGCAAGGGCATCCCGCCGCTCCGCGATGTGAGCTAATCTCGAAAGGCCTTTAATGCGGCGGCTGCGGAAAGTAAAGGCTTGGCACGTGTTCTGGTGTCGGGGGAGGATTTGCGGATTAGAGATGTGTAATTGTATGTAGTGCATGACAAAACAAAATAAGTGGCAAAAAGAACTCAGTCGTATTAAGAATTCAAAGCAAGCGTTAAGCTTTTTTACATTAAGGAAAAAAAAAAAGCGAGCAAAATGTGCGAGGCAAAATCCCCTTTCCTCTCTGCAGCCTTTGCTCTGCGCGCTCCCCCTCCGCTCTTGCCCGCTGCGATGAGGTGCAGCCTGGATGCGGTGCTGGGGCACACGGGATGCTCGGCGTCCGTGGGAGGGAGAGGGGCCAACCACTTCTGAAAACTTTTCCTACCCGGGTGCCAGACTTGGACGGATTTGCTGGCCGGGGATAGACGTGCATTTGGAAAATGAAGGCGAAACGCGGCCGGGGCTTCCTGGCTGGTTTTCCTGGTGATGGCGGCATGCATTGGAGCAGCAGCCAGGTGCCCTGAGCCCGGTGGTGCGGTCCAAAGCTGGTTGCAGGAGGGGCTCAGCTGAGCCCCCTGGTCCATGCCGCCCCTGCTGCCGTGCAGTCGAGCATCTCAGCAACGGGTTGCTCGCGAGCTTTTCGCTAGACCGTGCGAGACAGCTGTATGCTTTTTTCTGTGGGGATTTCTTGCCATCATAAGATCTTCCCAGATTAAGTAAATAATTTCACATTAGCTTAATTAAGTCTAATAGACTCATTAGTTCACTCTTCGTGCACGTTCCCACGGGAGCGATGGCCGGGAACCGTGAAGAGTTGCTGCGGAGAAATCCTGTGGCATCTCAAAGGCAGGCGCCGGCAGTGGGGAGCTCTGCTCCTGCCTGAAGGTTGAGCTCCAGGAGGTTCAGAAGTTAAAAATTCACATCCGCGTGGTGGCTTGAATCATGGGTAGGTCTTTCCTGCCCAAAACGCTGCTGGATTTTGGGCTGGCTGGTGGCTCAGGTGTGGCTGCGTTGGTGGGTGCAGTGTCCCGAGTAGGAGCATGGTCCAGACCATCCCCCGGTGTCACAAGAGCCTCCGCGTGCTTGGGGAAAGCTTGACCTGCTTTGAACATGGTAGCACCATGAGACCAGTTTGGCAGTCCCATGAGGTCAGACTTTGGGGTGAATTTTCTGATGCTTTTGCAGCGCTTTTGTTATTTCTACCGGATGCCGGCTCCACGAAACCAAGAGGTTTCTAAGCCCCACCGTGCTCAGAAACATGGAGAAGAGCCAAGGGGTCCCGATCCAATGGGAGGGCTTGGGTGGTCCCTCTGGCTGCTGCACGGGATGGCAGGTTGTGGCAGAAACGGCTCCTGCCCGGTGCTTTGCCCAAAGCCGCAGACGGGGGACATGGAGTGGCTGGCAGGGGGACAGATGTTGAGCCTAGTAGCAGATGTGTGGGGGAAAAAGGCTGCGGCTTCCCTGAACAGAAGGTGCTGGGGAAGGGAAAGAGCTGATGGAAGCTAAGGTGTACGTGTGTGCGCGGGTGCTTGCCGGGGGAGGGAGTGTATCTGTTGGCAGCCGGGGAGGATTTTGGCTTTTCTGTTACCTGCCTTCCTGGTGGTGTGTGATACTGAGTTATACTGTGGTGCACAGGACATTTTTGTGATGCATTTTAAAGTTACGTCAAGGGCATTGAGAGCATGTGGATAGGTGACCTCTTTGGACATTTGCATAAATCTAAATAAAGAAAATAAAATTGAGAGAGGAAGGCAGGGACCTGCGGATCTCTTCATTCTAGTGGCGTGTTTCTATCTCCCGCACACAATGCTGAGGAGCGGAAACCACAGAAGAGGGAGGTAGACATCTGGTTTTCCTTTCAGAAGTGTTGCCTGTTCTTTATTTATAAAGAAATTATTGTATTTAAAGCCAATACTCGTCTCTTGTACCGGCAGAAGAGCAGAGATAGGTGGATAGATTAGAGGGAAGTGGATTGTGCATATAAATGGGAGTTAATTTTCTGACTCTTTGGAGAAGTGAAACCTAGCTGAGAGCTGTGGGGCTGGGGGTTCCTGGTGGCATTTTGCCTTCAGAAGCAGCATGAGAGGTGCCTGTCCTGGCCGGAGGGATGCTGCATCGCGGCGTGCCGGGTACCACAGTCTCTTCTGCATGGCAGAGGGGCAGGGTCGGACGCAGAGCCGACAGCGTCCCTCGGGCATCGGAGGGGGCAACTTCTGTTATACTTGTGGTTTCGAGATTTGGGCCTCTGGATCCCGCCCGTAGCATTTCTCTTTGCCCCATGGCATGGCATGACTCCAGATGGGCAGCGGGGTTTAGTCCTGGCCATGCATCAACTCCAGCAGGGGTGGGAATGGGAAAGGAATAGATTGAAATGCTAAATATACTCAGCAGGAACCAGCTGGAGCCAGTGAAAACCTCAGACATATACCTATAGAAGAACAACACAATGTTTCATTTATTTTGTTTTATTTCACAAGAAAAATCTTCACAGCCCAAACTGTCACTTTGGATATAATTCGTGGCTGAGGATTTCAACACCCACTCCAATGATATTTTATTCTGACCCTAAACAAAATCAATAGCTTTTTTTTTTCCCTCCTCCTTTTTCTTCTTCCTTGAGAAAACAGCATTTTTCAGCTCAGTGGAAGAAGAAAATAGATTCTGCCCAGTGTTGTTAAAAAGATATAACCAGTGTCTCTGGAAGTGTAAAAAGTACATGATCTAATATGTCTGAAGCAATTTTGAAAGGCTGCTTTATTTAGGATAATGGAGAAGCAGCAGTAAACCTCATAATCTTCCTGGATAAAGAGTACAGCGGGAGGGTTCAGAGCTGCAGCTTTCTGCCTTGGCTTCTTTTTTTCACCTGTCAGAGCCAGGGTTCAATGCCGGATGAAGCGCAGCGAGGAGGTGGTACCCACCGGCAGCCGGGGAGGCGGCTGCGATGCTCCTGCCAGCCGGGTCGGGGGCACCAGCCGGGGGAGACTGGGGGGGGGG